>NW_025533669.1:280000-307500 GCF_020615455.1 Coregonus clupeaformis | reverse complement strand
CATGGAGGAGAGAGAAGCAGCCGTATCCTGATCACCCAGAGAGATTTGAGGACTGGGAACAGGTGCTGTGTAGAGAGGGTCTGACTGGACGCTGTTACTGGGAGGTAGAGTGGAGTGGGAGATGGGCTGGTATAGGAGTGGCATATAAAGGAATCAGCAGGAGAGGAAGGGGTAGTGACTGTCTGATTGGATGTAATGACAAGTCCTGGAGTCTGTTCTGCTTTGACAACAGTTACTCTGCCTGGCACAATAATAAGTTCACTACCATAGACGTCCCCCCCTCCAGCTCCCACAGAGTAGGAGTGTATCTGAACTGCTCAGCCGGCACTCTGTCCTTCTACAGAGTCTCCTCTGACACACTGACCCACCTGAACACATTCTACTCCACATTCACTGAGCCCCTCTATCCAATGTTTAGGGTTCATGATGGTGACTCCTCAGTGTCCCTGTAAATAATAACCATGGTAACACTGACACACACACACACACTGGGAACACACACACACAAACACACTAAACACACACACACACTGTACACACACACTGTACACACACACACACACACACACACACAACACACACACACACACACACTGGACACAAACAAACACACACACACACACACACACACACACACTGGACAAACACAAACACTGGACACACTTACACTGGACATACACACACACACTGGACACACAAACACTGTACACACACACACACACTGAACACACACACTGGACACACACACGCAGGACAAACACACACACACACACACACCGGACACACACACACACACAAACACACAGGACACACACACACAAACTAGACACACACACACACACTGGACACACACACTGAACACACACACACACACACACACACACTAGACAAACACACACACACACACACACTGGACACACACACACACACACTGGACACACACATATTGGACACACACACACACAATGGACACACACACACTGGACACACTGGACACACTCACACACTGGACACACACACACACTGGACACACACACACACTGGACACACACACACACACACTGGACAAACACACACACACACACACACATACTGGACAAACACACACACTGGACACACACACACTGGACACAGTCACACTGGACACACACACACATACACACACACACACACACACACACACAAACACACACACCGGACACACACACACACACACACACATACACTGGACACACACACACACACACACACACACTGGACACACACAAACACACACACACACACACACACACACACTGGACACACACACTGGACACACACACACACTGGACACACACAAACACACAAACACACAAACACACACACACACACTGGACAAACACACACACTGGACACACTCACACTGGACACACACACACACTGGACACACACACACACATACACTAGACACACACTGTACACCCACACACACACTGAACACACACAATGGACACACACACACACACACACACACACTGGACACACACACGCAGGACAAACACACACACACACACACCGGACACACACACACACACACACACACATACACACTGGGGACACACACACACACACACTAGACACACACACACACACACACTGAACACACACACACACACTGGACACACACACTGAACACACACACACACACACTAGACACACACACACACACACACACTGGACACACACACACACACACACTGGACACACACACACTGGACACACACACACACATACTGGACACACACACACACACTGGACACATTTACATGTGTTGGATTTTGATGAAAGAAATCCCATATAGCCTACTGGACAGGACTTTGCTATGGCATCTTCTGTTTGGGTGTCTCAGGTCAGGTCTGAGCCATGATCAGAATGTGTCTCTGTGTCTATTTCCAGCCCTGCCATTTCTACCTGTCCTGATCTAGTGTTTCACCCCTGACCTCCTCACACCGTCACACTGTCCATGTCTGCTTTTAGCTCCCACCTCTACTTCACTGTGTTATAATGGACCTAATGCTTGTTATGTCACCTCTTTAACCAGTTATCAAACATACTGACCTTTCTGACCCTATCCAATGGCCCTACTTTCTACAACTGAACAGTTAAATTCCTCTATAAGTTTTGTTTAGTGTCCCTTTACTTATCTATGTATTTGTTGTATATTGGGGTTGTGCTGCAGAGCATCATGGGGGTTTGTATGTGTTGAGATGATCACGTTCCAGATAAATGGTTGAACTGATTCCTGTCTCCTGTCTCATCATTATTGAATTATTATACAGACGTGGTTATGAAACGGGCGGCAGGTAGCTTAGTGGTTAAGAGCGTTGTGCCAGTAACCGAAAGGTCGCTGGTTCTAATCCCCGAGCCGACTAGATGAAAAATCTGTCGATGTGCCCTTGAGCAAGGCACTTCACCCTAATTGCTCATGTAAGTCGCTCTGGATAAGAGCGTCTGCTAAATGACTAAAATGTAAATGTAAACCCACGAGACATAACAAAAGATTGGCGATGAGTAAGTCTGAATCTACAGGAACTATTCTGTCTGGAAGAAGTGGGTTTTTACAACAGTTTAAAACTGTTATTTTCTGTGGTCCAGTCTAGGCTAATGTTAGCACAGTGTATTGCTAGCAGAGGCAAGTGCATAGTCTAGCTAGCTAAGAAAGAGAGTTAACCAGTGGTGTAAAGTACTTAAGTAAAAATACTTTAAAGTACTACTTAAGTAGTTTTTTGGGGTATCTGTACTTTACTTTACTATTTATATTTTTAACTACTTTTACTTTTACTTCACTACATTCCTAAAGAAAATAATGTACTTTTTACTCCATACATTTGAATTTGAAATGATTTATACTTGTACTTTTACTTTTGATACTCAAGTATATTTTAGCAATTACATTAATCTTTTGATACTTAAGTATATTTAAAACCAAATACTTTTAGACTTTTACTCAAGTAGTATTTTACTGGGTGACTTTCACTTTTAGTTGAGTCATTTTCAATTAAGGTATCTTTACTTTTACTCAAGTATGACAATTGGGTACTTTTTCCACCACTGGAGTTAACATCGTCATGGACGGCAGAAAAGGACTCGAGACGGACTTCGGAGTGGGAAAACAACATGATTAAAAAGGAGGAATATACAGTGATTAAAGGAAAGGACATTTATTCAACTGTGAAGACAAAGCTTTTATTTAAAACTGCTAAATGAGCGAATTTAGGAGGAAACGTCAGTGAGTGAAGGGAAGGAAGATCACGTGACTGAGGAAAATATTGCTTTGGTTGAGGACAATATTGAAGTGAGTGACAATCAGGAGCTAATTGAGAAACAAAAAATTATTGGAATTGTTGGAAACATTGGACAGTTTGATGAAAGTATTGAACAGTGGAGCTCATATACAGAACGGTTTGAATATTTAGTTCTTGTAAATGACATGGATGAGGACAACATTGTGCCTCCATGTTTTAGTGTAATGGGGCCAAAGACATTTAATTTACTAGGCAGCCTGCTACAGCCAGTCAGAACAGGTAATAAGACGTATGGGGATATTGTGGAGATACTTAAAGGACATTTTTCACCAGAACCACTAGTTAATGCTGAAAGGTTCAGGTTCCACAGGAGATATCAGGAAGAGGGAGAATCAGTAACAATGTTTGCTGCTGCATTAAAGAAACGATCAGAACACTGAGTTTAATCTGCTTGCACAGATAGATTTACAATTCATTGTGTTCCTTGTTCCACTGCATAACGTTTTTGGAGAAGCAACATTTCTATCAATATATGCTACAATGTTCATCACTTGACCTGTCAAAGGCTGTTGATTTAGTTGAAGCCTTAGTTCAAACTCTGAATGACTACAGGGATGAGTCATTTTTTGAAGAGAGAAGTCCCTGTTTCCATTTGCTAGAATGTATGAATCAAATATTGAGGACTTGGGGCATGAACTACATCAGTTCAGAAGAATTTGACCAAGGAAAATCCAGAGTGGCATGCAGAGACCCTCCAGTGTAGTAGAGATAGCATTATTCATTCAGCCTTATAAATACGTTTTCTTTCAGCTCTTTAAACTGTGCAAAATAGCTGTTTCAATCCCTGTTAGTACCGCTTCTTGTGAACAGAGTTTTTCTGCTCTAAAGCTGGTGAAAACGTATCTTAGGTCCACAATGTCAGATGAGAGATTAGGCAATTTAGGTGTATTAAGTATTGAGTCAAGGAGGGCAAAGGCCTTGAATCCAGATGAATTTGCGGATCTTTTTGTAAGAAACCACAAAAACCGTAGTTGATGTAACTGATAGTGAATATGTAATGCAAATGTAAAAAATGTAATGTAAATGCAAATAATAAATAGTTGAATGATTATAAACATGGTCATTTGTCTATTGATGCCTGCAATGCAGTGAAGAAAACGACATGACAACAATAATGTGTGATGTAACTGGCCCCTCTAACAGTACAACTGGCCCCAGCCTGGCCCCTCCCACTGGGAATGTTCTAGAACCACCACTGCTGCTACGGCTACATTGGCCCAGTTATTGTTGAATAATAATGAAGCTAGGTCGATTCAATTCAAATAATATAGCTAGTAACTTCAAAATACTTACAGCTGAAATACACTGCCGTTTTCTTTGTGGACATGGTGAGATGGAGGAAGCCGCATCCACATGTAGAGTTGTGGGGGAGGGGACAAGTTTCCCAAATAGACACTGGCTTTGGATCAGGTTTGAATTCCTCCCTCTAATGATCCTTGTTAGGTTTGGGGGAGGGGAAGCTGATCCTAGATCTGTATCTAGAGGAAACTTCACCCCAGCAAAGAGAGATGGGGGAAGAGGAGGAGAGAGAGCGTTGCTCTCAGGATTGACAGATCATGTACAAAATCTACCAGTAGGAAATTGGTGTCAGAATATAACATCTGACCTTTAGCAGTTCTAATGTCTTCATTTGCTCCATTTCATTAGTCTTGTTGATTGATTGCTGATATCTAGTTTCCCAGGTGAGATGGTGTTGATGAAGAGCATCCATCCGTTTTAGTACTGCATTAATAGTAATGCATTCATAGACATATAGTTGATACTGGTGGTCCTACCCATCCCCCACTTCACTCCATTAACCCTACACTTGCTGCTCACATGGTGGTTTGTCTCAATGTATCTGACTTTAGGTCAGTTTTTAAGGTTCAGAAGGTAAAGATTGTGTTCGGCTGTGTCAGGAGCACTAGTGGTAGTGCTGCCGCTCCCAGATCACACATTGCCCTATATAAGTATATACTGTAGCAAGCTGAACCCAACACCTACCAATTACCACCTTCAGATCTCTTGGTGGAATGGATAAGGTGTTGGCTTGATTATCGCTGGACTCGGGTTCAAGTCCCGGTTGGAGTAACCCCCAAATTTGTTACATTGGTGTCAGAAGTGGGATAGTGCCTGTGAGGCCATCAAAGAGGCGTGTACATGTGAGAGACTTGCTATAAAGAAGTGTGGGGGCATGCTCTCCCCAATGAAGGGGGTAATGTAGCGACCTTAATCCAACACCTAGCCACATCATTGTGTTTTTGTTCTGTATGTTTGAAATGTTTTTGTCTGTATGTCTAAAACTGTACATGTCAACATGTTTACACAGGGCACAGCCGTAAAAGAGTCTGTTTTTCCCTGTTAAAATAAAGATTAAAAATGAATAAAAAAATCATTGAGAGGTTCGGACCTCTTGGCGTAGTGCTTGTTGGGTTCTGACTTCTAAACATGAAATAGACTTATTAATGCCTGAGTTTTACGAGGTTCATTTAGAACCTAACACGCTTAAGGTGTTGGCCTGACAGTTGATGGACCCAGGTTCAAAACTTGTTTGGGGCTACCCCCTGAATTCACTACAATATATTTGTTTGCCTACGGGCAGGGAGACCCGGGTTTGAGACGAAAGGGGCATTACACCGTTGCTGTTTGCAAAAAAACACTACATTGGTGGAAGCAGTGGAATGGTGCCTTGGGAGAGGTGTGCACATTTCATGGGCGGGATCTGTACCCAGGTGTCCCATGGGAAAAACCAGTGTCTTGACCATTAGACCAAGAGGTAATGCCCTCTTGACCTGAGGGTGACACTGATTTTGAAGTTGAAGGCAGGACTACCTCATTACCAGATCATGAGACAGACTCATGTTTTCTACACACATGGGATAGTGTAAAAGGAACTTTGCCTAGGAAGCCCATGCTAGAAGTGTTAGGAGGTGGAAGTTAGAGAATTAGTCCAGTAACTGAAAGGTCACTGGTTTGAGTCCTGAGCCAGACAACAAAACGTGGGATTGGATCTGAACTGGCAGATCTGTGACCAACCCCCTTCAGAAAGACACATTCCCTTTGTTCCCTGTAACATGGACTAATAAAGGTGTACTGTACTGTGCGGTGCTGCACTTTATTGAACAGAACCTGAGAGTCCAGCATGTCAGGGGATGGGGTGGGGGGGGGTGGGGGGTGAGAGCAGCAGTGGGGGATGGGTAGCTAGTCCTTGATTGGCTGTAGACCTGGGAGCCACAACTGCCAAGAGAAATTCAATCTACCCCTTTTTATCAGCCAAGCCAACATAATGTTTTACACACCATTTTTTGTGGACTGTTAATGTTTATATTTAAAATCAACACTGTGCTTTTTCATGTTATAATCTGTTATTTATCAAATCTGAAACCATATACAATATGCACTAGAAATGGTTGTAATGAAAACCTGGGACACTCCTATAGACCTATGGAATTTTGAGGGGGGAAATTATGTATTTCTGAAAGTGAACAGAGCAGTTGGGGGAGGGGAATACACATACAATGTTTCAATCTCCAACTGTATTGTTTCACAGACTCCTGTGAGAGAGAATATAGTAGAGGGTTGCTGTCAAAAAGTGATTGGTGAGTTTTCCTGTGTCCTGTGTTTATGACCTTTTAAGGACATCCTGTCCGGATGTTCTCTTCACTATTTAGGGTGTGCTTATGTAACTTGATAGTGCAGCTGTTTATTTGAAGTAAAGCACATTGATGAGGAATATATGATCTATTATGCTGTGAGAGAAAGAGCACATATTTACCTGATTTGTTAAATATTAATAGTTAACAATGAATATGATTAACAATAGTAGAGACATTTCTTAACTACCCATGCTGTGCTTTTGGTAAGGATGGTTCCCTCTAGCTCCCTGCAGCTGGTCTGGGCGTGTAGTCAAGGACATGGGATAGAGATCAACTGGAGGAACAGGTAGACCTGGTAGCTCCCTGCAGCTGGTCTGGGCGTGTAGTCAAGGACATGGGATAGAGATCAACTGGAGGAACAGGTAGACCTGGATTGTTTCAATTTCTCGTTGCTTCCACACAGACACAAGAAGAAAACATGGTGGCTCCTGATCTGCCAGGGAGGGGCGTGCTTGTATGAAAAACAGAGATTTGTTTTGGACAATTTGCAGAACTTATGAAGAGCTATACAAATCCTGTTGACTCTGTATTAACTTCTGTCTGCAATTGCATAACTAAAGATATTTTACATATACTCAGAAGCCGTGTCAATTTCTAAAGTTTAAAGTTTGTTTAAGAATAAGAGAATATCAGCACTGTGCAAAGAACCCTCTACAACATGTTGGAAATAAAAAGTAATGGCCTGGTGATTGATGTGTCGTGTACTGACCTAGTTGAACTTAAAGTTTGAACTGTTTGAAAAATGTGAAACAGTTGGGAATTTTTGTAGTGAACTTATGGAGCTGCTGTGTAGTGAGCTTGTGACCCCTTTGTAGAATGAAAAGTAATTTCCGGGTAGGTCTGCCTGAGTATAAGTAAGTGTTAGACTTGTCTTGTGAACACTACGAGCGACAAGAAACCTCAAGAGAGATCAACCACAGAAAACTCCAGAAAACACGTCTCCTAGACCAATTCTAGGTGTATTGTGTCCTTCATGTCTGGGCCACAAGGACAAAACCATCGATGCCATTCTTTGTGATGCACCTGATTGTTTTAACGGTGGGATTGATATGAGTGGAGGCCAACCGGGCGATTCAACAGTGAATATTTTCACACACAGCTGTCTCAACAACCTTTTTCAGCCAAAAACCGGGAGTTTTTCTCCTGCGTTTCGCATGAGGGAATGGCTTAAGATAAGACTTGCTCTATGTCAGATCTAAAAGGCCCTGAATGGAACATCCCTGCCTGGGTACGCATTGGAAGAGGAAGTCTGTGGGCCAGATGATTTGAAAGTCATACAAATCTCTTCAGTAGCGTAGAGTCCAGACTCCAAAGTGACAATTTTAGGTTGTTCTGAATTCGACAGCGCAAATGCCACCAAATCTGTTAGTTCGTATGTATTTTCAAACGCTTGCACAGAGGTAAACTATTTTGTGCCTGTCTTTAGCTTCAAGTCGCGAGATTGGTTTAATGTGCTTGATATGATGAAACAAGTGCAACAGTTTTTCCACCATCGTGAACATTTACGAAGATGGTCCCTTCTGTCCTCAAGACAAAACTTGGGCTTATCGGCAAGAAGGTTGATCTATCATGGAAAAGAAAACATGCAAAACCTTGAAGGCCATGGAGAGCCTGCGTGGAAGAGGCAACGTCTGAGTCCCTCACAGCTTGAAGACGGGGATTTGGAGACTGATGGGGGTGTCGAGTTACAAAAGGCCCCTGAAAAGGAGAAAAATTATGATTATTATAATAATTATACATTTAAACATGTATTGTTTAGTACGGTGTAGTATTGTGTAATAATAAGGTTTATCATCCATATAAAGGTTTAGTAGTAAACATTAGTGTCATAGTTTAATATTCAATATTGTATAGTGAACTTTAATAACTTGTATATAAATGCATCCATTTCTGTAGCAACATTTTAGAAGAAAATAAAAGGTTTGAAAGAAAATTGTATTTACCTTCAATGAATTACAGCTCTCTCTCTCTCTCTCTCTCTCTCCATCTCTCTCTCTCTCTCTCTCTCTCTCTCTCTCTCTTCTCTCTCTCTCTCTCTCTCTCTCTCTCTCTCTCTCTCTCTCTCTCTCTCTCTCTCTCTCTCTCTCTCTCTCTCTCTCTCTCTCTCTCTCTCTCTCTCTCTCTCTACACAAGAGCCATTGGTTCCTTGGGTTGTGTGTGTGTGTGTGGTGTGTCTTTCAAACAACTGTTTTTTAAACCGGTTGAACCTTTAACCTTTTAGAAAGAGTTCTCAGCTATCCATATTTTAATGGTCAACAGTTTGCTCATCTAGGGGGTCCCTTACACACAAGGGAACTGTATGTACACATGGGGTCCCCCAAGTGTCTTTTAAACTACTTTTTTAAACCTGTATATCCTTTAACCTTTTAAAAATAGCTCTCGGGGGTGTCCGTGAATGTCCGGGAGGCGTCCGAGGATGGAATGTCCAGTGGATGTCTCAGTCAATTAAAAACAAAAAAGGTAATTGTATTCTTTAAGATGTCCCGTTTTACTGCTAACCTAAATAGATCCATTTGACCCCATTAAAGAGCGTCCGTGGGATGTCTCAGTCAACCAAGAAAAAAGACCCAGAGGACCAGAAGGCCTGAAGACATACATCTTAAAGAGACTCCTTGAATCATTTATTCCTCTTGGATCATTTTGAAGGTGAGTTGAATTTTCAATATGATGAAGGCTTCTATATCTAACTATGCATATATATATATATATATATATATATTATTTATATTGTATCTTATAAATGAATATTTGTAATAATGTATTGTATAAAAATGATATAGTATATAATGAATGAGATGTTGTGTTATTGATTTTTTTAAACGAGAATGGACTCTACCTACATATGTATATATCCTACTGTTTATACCAAACAAATGTCAATTTTATGTGACATTTCTCAAGGTGTCTCAGAACCTATGAAAATGCATGCCAAACCAAGTCTCTGCTCAAGAGTGGACCACTGGCTCCACCTAGTGGATATTCAGTTACATCACAGTTATAGAAAAACCACTAGTCAATTAATTACAGTGGGGGAAAAAGTATTTAGTCAGCCACCAATTGTGCAAGTTCTCCCACTTAAAAAAGATGAGAGAGGCCTGTAATTTTCATCATATGTACATGTCAACTATGACAGACAAAATGAGGAAAAAAAAATCCAGAAAATCACATTGTAGGATTTCTAATGAATTTATTTGCAAATTATGGTGGAAAATAAGTATTTGGTCAATAACAAAAGTTTCTCAATACTTTGTTATATACCCTTTGTTGGCAATGACACAGGTCAAACGTTTTCTGTAAGTCTTCACAAGGTTTTCACACACTGTTGCTGGTATTTTGGCCCATTCCTCCATGCAGATCTCCTCTAGAGCAGTGATGTTTTGGGGCTGTCACTGGGCAACACGGACTTTCAACTCTCTCCAAAGATTTTCTATGGGGTTGAGATCTGGAGACTGGCTAGGCCACTCCAGGACCTTGAAATGCTTCTTACGAAGCCACTCCTTCGTTGCCCGGGCGGTGTGTTTGGGATCATTGTCATGCTGAAAGACCCAGCCACGTTTCATCTTCAATGCCCTTGCTGGTGGAAGGAGGTTTTCACTCAAAATCTCACGATACATGGCCCCATTCATTCTTTCCTTTACACGGATCAGTCGTCCTGGTCCCTTTGCAGAAAAACAGCCCCAAAGCATGATGTTTCCACCCCCATGCTTCACAGTAGGTATGGTGTTCTTTGGATGCAACTCAGCATTCTTTGTCCTCCAAACACGACGAGTTGAGTTTTTACCAAAAAGTTCTATTTTGGTTTCATCTGACCATATGACATTCTCCCAATCCTCTTCTGGATCATCCAAATGCACTCTAGCAAACTTCAGACGGGCCTGGACATGTACTGGTTTAAGCAGGGGGACACGTCTGGCACTGCAGGATTTGAGTCCCTGGCGGCGTAGTGTGTTACTGATGGTAGGCTTTGTTACTTTGATCCCAGCTCTCTGCAGGTCATTCACTAGGTCCCCCCGTGTGGTTCTGGGATTTTTGCTCACCGTTCTTGTGATCATTTTGACCCCACGGGGTCAGATCTTGCGTGGAGCCCCAGATCGAGGGAGATTATCAGTGGTCTTGTATGTCTTCCATTTCCTAATAATTGCTCCCACAGTTGATTTCTTCAAACCAAGCTGCTTACCTATTGCAGATTCAGTCTTCCCAGCCTGGTGCAGGTCTACAATTTTGTTTCTGGTGTCCTTTGACAGCTCTTTGGTCTTGGCCATAGTGGAGTTTGGAGTGTGACTGTTTGAGGTTGTGGACAGGTGTCTTTTATACTGATAACAAGTTCAAACAGGTGCCATTAATACAGGTAACGAGTGGAGGACAGAGGAGCCTCTTAAAGAAGAAGTTACAGGTCTGTGAGAGCCAGAAATCTTGCTTGTTTGTAGGTGACCAAATACTTATTTTCCACCATAATTTGCAAATAAATTCATTAAAAATCCTACAATGTGATTTTCTGGATTTTTTTTTCTCAATTTGTCTGTCATAGTTGACGTGCACCTATGATGAAAATTACAGGCCTCTCTCATCTTTTTAAGTGGGAGAACTTGCACAATTGGTGGCTGACTAAATACTTTTTTTCCCCACTGTATGTGTGTGTGTGTGTGTGTCTAGAATGTTAGTATAATATTATATATATATATATATATATCTACCTACATATGTATTTATCCTACTGTTTTTACAAAACAAATTTCTATTTTATGTGAAGTGTCTAATCAAGAGTGGACCACTGGCTCCACCTAGTGGATGTTCAGTTACATCACAGTTGTAGAAATAAATTACCTAGCACGTTAGTATACTATTCTATATCCCTCTCTCAATGGATAACAATTCACTCACTGGATAACAATGGTTTTTTAAATATTTAACAGTATTTCAATATTTGGTTTTTGCAGACATTTTAAGACTGGATGACATACAATTTTCAGGTAATAAATATTCTTATTTTATTTATTAGTTTTTTTTAAGGGGTAGATCAGCTTAATATTGCAGATAGATTTTAACTTCCATCAATGTAATTGTCTGCATCACTTCCAGTCCCCCATGTTTTTGATATATACACACACACACATATTTACATTTACGTCATTTAGCAGACGCTCTTTTCCAGAGTGAGTGCATACATTATTTAATTTTTTCTCTCCATACTAGCCCCACGTGGGAATTGAACCCACAACCCTGGCGTTGCAAACGCCATGCTCTACCAACTGAGCTACATCCCTGCCGGTCATTCCCTCCCCTACCCTGGACGACGCTGGGCCAATTGTGAGCCGCCCCATGGGTCTCCCGGTCGCGGCCGGCTACGACAGAAACTGGATTCGAACCAGGATCTCTAGTAGACCACTGCGCCACTCGGGAGATAATACACATACACATACATATACACACATATATATATATACATATATATATATATACATATATACACACATACATACACACATACAGTGAGGGAAAAAAGTATTTGATCCCCTGCTGATTTTGTGATTGACAGTTCTTTTGTGTTGCTTCCATTTGCGAATAATCGCACCAACTGTTGTCACCTTCTCACCAAGCTGCTTGGCGATGGTCTTGTAGCCCATTCCAGCCTTGTGTAGGTCTACAATCTTGTCCCTGACATCCTTGGAGAGCTCTTTGGTCTTGGCCATGGTGGAGAGTTTGGAATCTGATTGATTGATTGCTTCTGTGGACAGGTGTCTTTTATACAGGTAACAAACTGAGAATGTGTACTTCCTAATATAAAAAGGCTTATCAGGACTGATAAGAAGACAGGATGAAGTAGCATGCTGTGTCTCAACTAACAATGTTATGCAGACTTTCTTTTGAAAAGGTGAAGGTTTGTCTGCCAGACCTACCAGGAGAATCTGGACATTTTCTGCGACTTGGAGACTATGTGGTGGTAAAGGATTAAGGAAGTCATTGATGGACAACACCCAAGTGGGAAGGTTAGTAATAGGGGTTGATGGCTACCTTGATGGAGGGCCAAGTAAGAGAGAGAGATTCCTAGATCTATATGTACCATTGTAGGACTTTTCTAACGCAAAGGAGGAAGGTGGCACCGCTTCGGCGGAGCATTGTTTTGTTTTGTCTGTGTGTTTTTGCAGCAGAGACTATTGGTACGCTGATAGAAGGATACACTCCACAGAGACACGGTGATAAATGGAGAAGGACTCTGCATGATCATAGAACTAGTGAAGGAAGAAGGTTCATGCATCATCACACAGTCTACACCAACGGAGGTATGGATAGAGGGAGATTGAACAGGTATCAGGTCAACCGATGCTACAGATGGCTACGAGGAAACTGACGATCTGGAGATGATAGTAGGTATATACACTGCTAAAGTGATAGTACTGAGAATGCATTGAGATAATGATCTGTATTTATTTTCAGGATGAGGAAAGTCATAATTGAATTATGAATGTTTATAATGTATGATAATATAAGTATACATTCTGAAAGTTGTAATGGGTGATTAAGTTGAGAGTTTTCATTTTCAGTGATAAGGATAAAGTGAATAAGAATTGTCATTTTAAATTTGGTTGAGTTCAGTCATTTGGTTGGTTATAATTGATAAGATTAATGAGTGATTTAAGTGAATTATTAGTATGTATAAGCATAGAAATGTTTTCTATAGATATTAGGGGTTTAAACAGTGATGCATTAAGGTCATGGGTTAGGATACATTTATAGGATTTATTGAATAGACATTGTTGAATCATACTGTTTGAAACATGGAAGTTAAGGTGAGGATTGTGAATGAAATCATGAACATGTTGATTAATTGGGTTAAAGTATTAACATATTAGTAATGATATAGATTTGAAGTATGGGGTGATATTGATATGGATGTTTAGAGTGGTAAATATCTATGTTGATAGGAAAGTAATTAATTGGTTCCTATCATGGGGTTATGATATTTTCATATGATGTGAATTTGGTTGAATTATTAAAGCAGGAATAGTCTAGGGATGTGATGATGTAACAGGGAGCGATAATAGAGTGTTATAATGTGTATGTTATATTAGGTATATTAGGAGGACAAAGGCGGAGTTTAACATTGTATATTTTAACAATCATGGGTTGTTAAGCAATTGGGTCTGAGATGTTAATCATTAGAATGTGTAATTGATAATCACATAGAATTGGAGGCTATTATATTAAGATGAGGAGGATATGGTAATTTGAATGTTGTTGGAGTTTTTTAAAGGTTGTTTTAGTGGGTAATTCTATAGGAACATGGATGGCAAGTATTCTAGGTCCTCTAGTGGCCATAGTAATCATTACAGCCATAGTTATGGGGTGTTGTTTCCAATTTTTCGGGGATTGATTTTAAGATCTGTACAAACGATTACTAACATGCCAGCTATTACAGCTAGAGATGTATCAGTTAATGTTAATACAAGGAGGGAGAGGACTAATTATTCTGCCATGTCATCTTGTTCCAGTTTAGAGTCCATTGATAATGTTGATTGAGGAATGGGAATGTTAAGGTGGAAATGTATACCATGGCATTAAGGGTTACAGGATCGAAGATGTGGACAGATGACTATCTCAGTGGATCAGATAGAGCCCCTTGCTATCTCAGTGGATCAGATAGAGCCCCCTTGCTATCTCAGTGGATCAGATAGAGCCCCTTGCTATCTCAGTGGATCAGATAGAGCTCCTTGCTATCTCAGTGGATCAGATAGAGCCCCTTGCTATCTCAGTGGATCAGATAGAGCCCCTTGCTATCTCAGTGGATCAGAGAGAGCCCCTTACTATCTCAGTGGATCAGATAGAGCCCCTTGCTATCTCAGTGGATCAGATAGATCCCCTTGCTATCTCAGTGGATCAGATAGAGCCCCTTGCTATCTCAGTGGATCAGATAGAGCCCTTGCTATCTCAGTGGATCAGAGAGAGCCCCTTGCTATCTCAGTGGATCAGATAGAGCCCCTTGCTATCTCAGTGGATCAGATAGAGCCCCTTGCTATCTCAGTGGATCAGATAGAGCCCCTTGCTATCTCAGTGGATCAGATAGAGCCCCTTGCTATCTCAGTGGATCAGATAGAGCCCCTTGCTATCTCAGTGGATCAGAGAGAGCCCCTTGCTATCTCAGTGGATCAGATAGAGCCCCTTGCTATCTCAGTGGATCAGATGAGAGCCCCTTGCTATCTCAGTGGATCAGATAGAGCCCCTTACTATCTCAGTGGATCAGATAGAGCCCCTTGCTATCTCAGTGGATCACATAGAGCCCCTTGCTATCTCAGTGGATCAGATAGAGCCCCCTTGCTATCTCAGTGGATCAGATAGAGCCCCTTGCTATCTCAGTGGATCAGATAGAGCCCCTTGCTATCTCAGTGGATCAGATAGAGCCCCTTGCTATCTCAGTGGATCAGATAGAGGCCCTTGCTATCTCAGTGGATCAGATAGAGCCCCTTGCTATCTCAGTGGATCAGATAGAGCCCCTTACTATCTCAGTGGATCAGATAGAGCCCCTTGCTATCTCAGTGGATCACATAGAGCCCCTTGCTATCTCAGTGGATCAGATAGAGCCCCTTGCTATCTCAGTGGATCAGATAGAGCCCCTTGCTATCTCAGTGGATCAGATAGAGCCCCTTACTATCTCAGTGGATCAGATAGAGCCCCTTGCTATCTCAGTGGATCAGATAGAGCCCCTTGCTATCTCAGTGGATCACATAGAGCCCCCTTGCTATCTCAGTGGATCAGATAGAGCCCCTTGCTATCTCAGTGGATCAGATAGAGCCCCTTGCTATCTCAGTGGATCAGATAGAGCCCCTTGCTATCTCAGTGGATCAGATAGAGCCCCTTGCTATCTCAGTGGATCAGATAGAGCCCCTTGCTATCTCAGTGGATCAGATAGAGCCCCTTGCTATCTCAGTGGATCAGATAGAGCCCCTTGCTATCTCAGTGGATCAGATAGAGCCCCTTGCTATCTCAGTGGATCAGATAGAGCCCCTTGCTATCTCAGTGGATCAGATAGAGCCCCCTTGCTATCTCAGTGGATCAGATAGAGCCCCTTGCTATCTCAGTGGATCAGATAGAGCCCCTTGCTATCTCAGTGGATCAGATAGAGCTCCTTGCTATCTCAGTGGATCAGATAGAGCCCCTTGCTATCTCAGTGGATCAGATAGAGCCCCTTGCTATCTCAGTGGATCACATAGAGCCCCCTTGCTATCTTAGTGGATCAGATAGAGCCCCTTGCTATCTCAGTGGATCAGATAGAGCCCCTTGTGACCAGTGATAAGCTTGAGGTTCATCTGACGGCGCAGGGATGATGAAGACGGATGTTTTGTTATTTTTATATTCCTGTGTATATATTCTAATATCCATGTAATTTAGTAATGAGTATGTATAATTGTTGTGTATGGATGATGTCATTATGTTAACAATTTATTTATATGTATGTTTTTTTTGGGTTGCATGTCTCAGAAAAAGGGGTCATTTTGAAAGGGAGGATGTCTGTAGGATTTTTCCTTATATATAAAAATAAGGTTTTGACTACATAGATTATTAGCATGAATATATAGTAGTTAATTATGTGTCTATCTTTTATTCAGACTGAGTTTATAGAGGTTTGAGAGGTTTGATATCACATAAGATAGATGACTGAGAATTTATACCTTTGTTGATTAAATATTGATGGACAGGATGTAGTGACCTGGGGGCAAAGGGTAATAACAACAGAGACAGGGAGGCCTATGATGGTTTCCAGATGTACTGTATACACCTGGGCTGAAAGGCCCCAGAGTCTGCAACACCACTAAGCAAGGGGCACCACCAAGCAAGAGGCACCATGAAGACCAAGGAGCTCTCCAAACAGGTCAGGGACAAAGTTGTGGAGAAGTACAGATCAGGGTTGGGTTATAAAAAAAATCTGAAACTTTGAACATCCCACGGAGCACCATTAAATCCATTATTAAAAAATTGAAAGAATATGCCACCACAACAAACCTGCCAAGAGAGGGCTGCCCACTGAAACTCACGGACCAGGCAAGGCGGGCATTAATCAGAGAGGCAACAAAAAGACCAAAGATAACCCTGAAGGAGCTGCAAAGCTCCACAGCGGAGATTGGTGTATCTGTCCGTAGGACCACTTTAAGCCGTACACTCCACAGAGCTGGGCTTTACGGAAGAGTGGCCAGAAAATAGCCATTGCTTAAAGAAAAAAATAAGCAAACACGTTTGGTGTTCGCCAAAAGCCATGTGGGAGACTCCCAAAACATATGGAAGAAGGTATTCTGGTCAGATGAGACTAAAATGTAGCTTTTTTGGCCATCAAGGAAAACGCTATGTCTGGCGCAAACCCAACACCTCTCATCACCCCGAGAACACCATCCCCACAGTGAAGCATGGTGGCGGCAGCATCATGCTGTGGGGATGTTTTTTCAAATCGGCAGGGACTGGGAAACTGGTCAGAATTGAAGGAATGATGGCTGGCACTAAATACAGGGAAATTCTTGAGGGAAACCTGTTTCAGTCCTCCAGAGATGTGAGACTGGGATGGAGGTTCAACCTTCCAGCAGGAGAATGACCCTAAGCATACTGCTAAAACAACATTTGAGTGGTTTAAGGGGAAATATTTAAATGTCTTGAAGAGTCACCTGTGACAGTATTCATAAAGAGTAGGAGTACTGATCTGGGATCAGTTTTTCCTTTAGATCATAATGAAACAGATTAAATGGACAGGGGGACCTGATCCTAGATCAGCACTCCTCCTCTGGGAAACTGCATGTATGAAACCGAACACATAGTCGTAGTCTAGTTACAGCAGGTGTTTACTGCCATCTAGTGGAAGATACCAATAAAACACTTTATTATCAGGATGTGGAGACGGCTGAGCTGAAACAGAAAGTAAAGAAGACTATCCTGCTCAGAACAGTGAACAAACAAAGGCAGAAGCTGCTGGTAAAGCAACACTCACGGTGTGATGGAGAGTGGTAAAGCAACACTCACGGTGTGATGGAGGGTGGTAAAGCAACACTCACGGTGTGATGGAGGGTGGTAAAGCAACACTCACGGTGTGATGGAGAGTGGTAAAGCAACACTCACAGTGTGATGGAGAGTGGTAAGCAACACTCACGGTGTGATGGAGAGTGGTAAAGCAACAGTCACGGTGTGATGGAGAGTGGTAAAGCAACACTCACGGTGTGATGGAGAGTGGTAAAGCAACACTCACAGTGTGATGGAGAGGGGTAAAGCAACACTCACGGTGTGATGGAGAGTGGTAAAGCAACGCTCACGGTTTGATGGAGAGTGGTAAAGCAACGCTCACGGTGTGATGGAGAGTGGTAAGCAACACTCACGGTGTGATGGAGAGTGGTAAAGCAACACTCACGGTGTGATAGAGAGTGGTAAAGCAACGCTCACGGTGTGATGGAGAGTGGTAAAGCAACACTCACGGTGTGATGGAGAGTGGTATAGCAACACTCACGGTGTGATAGAGAGTGGTAAAGCAACACTCACGGTGTACAGATGTTAAATAAATAAGTGTTAGCTTCCTCAGCACCATGCACCCCACTGTTGCCACCGGCAGTGACCAGAAGAAGAAACCGGAGACAGTGACAGACTACAATCACACAAAGGTATATACAGTATCTCTACCATATACAGATAGCCTTCCCATCTGCCAAACACCAAATAGGATCCCCTTTTATTATATTACATTCATATTATTACTATTAGAATTATCATTCTATATAATTATAACCTTTTCTATTCTATTTTATTTTATGTTAAAGGTTGGTGTGGATGCACTCGACCAGATGTCCAGACTGTACTCTGTAAAAGGGGGGTACTCTCCTCTGGCCTGTTGACTGTACTCTGTAAAAGGGGTACTCTCCTCTGGCCTGTTGACTGTACTCTGTAAAAGGGGGTACTCTCCTCTGGCCTGTTGACTGTACCTGTAAAAGGGGGTACTCTCCTCTGGCCTGTTGACTGTACTCTGTAAAAGGGGGTACTCTCCTCTGGCCTGTTGACTGTACTCTGTAAAAGGGGATACTCTCCTCTGGCCTGTTGACTGTACTCTGTAAAAGGGGTACTCTCCTCTGGCCTGTTGACTGTACTCTGTAAAAGGGGGTACTCTCCTCTGGCCTGTTGACTGTACTCTGTAAAAGGGGGTACTCTCCTCTGGCCTGTTGACTGTACTCTGTAAAAGGGGGTACTCTCCTCTGGCCTGTTGACTGTACTCTGTAAAAGGGGTACTCTCCTCTGGCCTGTTGACTGTACTCTGTAAAAGGGGGGTACTCTCCGCTGGCCTGTTGACTGTACTCTGTAAAAGGGGGTACTCTCCGCTGGCCTGTTGACTGTACTCTGTAAAAGGGGGTACTCTCCTCTGGCCTGTTGACTGTACTCTGTAAAAGGGGGTACTCTCCTCTGGCCTGTTGACTGTACTCTGTAAAAGGGGGTACTCTCTTCTGGCCTGTTGACTGTACTCTGTAAAAGGGGGTACTCTCCTCTGGCCTGTTGAGGTGTTCTACAATGTGCTCGACATGGCTGCTATCAACACGTGTTGTACAAGCAATGCCTTGACAAGACAGTCAGCAGGAGACATTTCATCATGGATCTGGCATGTGAGCTTGGTGAGAACCACATGAACGCAGAGAAAGAAGCTACAGTCACCAAGCAGGCCGCCAAGACAGCAGGTCCTGCTCTCCCTCTTCCCCAAGAACCACAGCTCCCACTGGGGAAAAAGACACAATGCCAAGACAGCAGGTCCTGCTCTCCCTCTTCCCCAAGAACCACAGCTCCCACTGGGGAAAAATACACAATGCCAAGACAGCAGGTCCTGCTCTCCCTCTTCCCCAAGAACCACAGCTCCCACTGGGGAAAAATACACAATGTCAAGACAGCAGGTCCTGCTCTCCCTCTTCCCCAAGCACCACAGCTCCCACTGGGGAAAAAGACACAATGTCAAGACAGCAGGTCCTGCTCTCCCTCTTCCCCAAGCACCACAGCTCCTACTGGGGAAAAATACACAATGTCAAGACAGCAGGTCCTGCTCTCCCTCTTTCCCAAGCACCACAGCTCCTACTGGGGAAAAAGACACAATGTCAAGACAGCAGGTCCTGTTCTCCCTCTTCCCCAAGCACCACAGCTCCCACTGGGGAAAAATACACAATGTCAAGACAGCAGGTGCACACCAAACAAGGCCCATGAAAACTGTGTGCAGGCAACCGATTTGATTTGTTTGTGGACCCGAAACATTAAGAGAAGATGTGATTGATTCATGTGGAAAGGCGCGGTACAGTGTCTGATACAAGCAACAAATGATTGTTTGTATATCTTGTCATAAATATATTTCCACAAATATTTATTTATGCAATTAATCCTTTATAATTGTTAATGCACTGGTGCTTTTGTTTAGGAATACAGCAAATTATTTCACCTGAACACCTGGCTAGTTTTATTATTATTATTATTATTATTATTATTATTATTATATTTGTAGTTTGTAGTTTGTCAAAATAAACTGTAAATGGACTTTATTAAGTGCTAAAACTCTATTACTAATTGAATCTACAAATAAAGTTGATAAAATGGATTATGCTGTAATGTTTTTATTGTAAGGGAAACAGAAATAGGATATAGGCCGATTTTTTTTACTTTGTCGAATTAACTATTGTTGTTATTTTTTTATTGATATATTTCCATTCATATTTCTTCATGCAATTAATCCTTTACAATATATGATGCACTATTTATCAAGCGTTTATTTAACAAACCATGTTTGCACACCTTGCACCTTGCTGGTTGATATGTATTTGATGCATTTGCTAAAGTAGACGCCTGTCAACTTTCTCTAGCGGGTTCTTATATGCTGAAAGAATAGGCGGTTCTAGTGTTAAGGACTGGTAGATGGGTGTTGCTCATGCATTCACTCATGCTGAACGGCTCCAGTACTTTGTTCTTGACTAAAGCCTCCAAGTCAGCCTTGACTTCTGGTCTGATAGCATAAGGTACAGGTCCTGCTTTCAGAAACGTTGGTTTGCTGTCTGGCTTAATGCTAAGCTTCCCTGTAATGTCGTTCATACTACCCAGCTGTCCATTAAAGACTTCTCCATGTTTCTTTAAGATGGCAGGCAGGTCTCTGTCTCCATGTGTCATTGTATGCACTGATGGCCAGTCCAGTGTGATTTTCTCCATCTATGAACATCCCAGTAGTGATGCATAGTCTCCTTTCACAACATAGAGTGGCAGCTTTTCAGATTGTCTGTTTACCTGAACTGTGACATCAGTGATGCCTCTCACAGCGACAGATTCACCTGTGTAAGTCTTTAACACGAGGTGCGCTGGTTGAAGTGGAAGGTGTTTCAGTGTATTTATTCTGACACAAGAGATACAGCTTCCCCTGTGTTAATCTCCATACTAACCAGCTGTCCCTGTGTTAATCTCCATACACACCAGCTGTCCCTGTGTTAATCTCCATACTAACCAGCTGTCCCTGTGTTAATCTCCATACACACCAGCTGTCCCTGTGTCAATCTCCATACTCACCAGCTGTCCCTGTGTTAATCTCCATACTCACCAGCTGGCCCTGTGTTAATCTCCATACTAACCAGCTGTCCCTGTGTTAATCTCCATACTCACCAGCTGCCCCTGTGTTAATCTCCAGACACACCAGCTGTCCCTGTGTTAATCTCCATACGCACCATCTGGCCCTGTGTCAATCTCCATACTCACCAGCTGGTCCTGTGTTAATCTCCATACTAACCAGCTGTCCCTGTGTTAATCTCCATACTCACCAGCTGGTCCTGTGTTAATCTGCATACTAACCAGCTGCCCCTTTGTTAATCTCCATATACACCAGCTGCCCCTGTGTTAACCTCCATACTCACCAGCTGTCCCTGTGTTAATCTCCATACTAACCAGCTGTCCCTGTGTTAATCTCCATACTAACCAGCTGTCCCTGTGTTAATCTCCATACTAACCAGCTGTCCCTGTGTTAATCTCCATACTAACCAGCTGTCCCTGTGTTAATCTCCATACTAACCAGCTGTCCCTGTGTTAATCTCCATACTAACCAGCTGTCCCTGTGTTAATCTCCATACTAACCAGCTGTCCCTGTGTTAATCTCCATACTAACCAGCTGCCCCTGTGTTAATCTCCATACTAACCAGCTGTCCCTGTGTTAATCTCCATACTAAGCAGCTGTCCCTGTGTTAATCTCCCATACTCACCAGCTGCCCCTGTGTCAATCTCCATACTCACCAGCTGCCCCTGTGTCAATCTCCATACTCACCAGCTGTCCCTGTGTTAATCTCCATACTCACCAGCTGGTCCTGTGTTAATCTGCATACTAACCAGCTGCCCCTGTGTTAATCTCCCATACTAACCAGCTGTCCCTGTGTTAATCTCCATACTAACCAGCTGTCCCTGTGTTAACCTCCATACTAACCAGCTGTCCCTGTGTCAATCTCCATACTAACCAGCTGTCCCTGCAAGGGGCCGCGCGAAAAAGTGTTAATCTCCATACCAACCAGCTGTCCTCTGTGTTAACTCCATACTTTTTAACCAGCTGTCCCTGTGTTAATCCTCATACCAACCAGCTGGCCCTGTGTTAATCTTCCTGTCTTTTTCAGTGTGATCAACTTACCTCCGCCCACAACCCCTCCTGGGACCACCCCAATCCACCCTCCAACCCCTCCTGGGACCACCCCAATCCACCCTCCAACCCCTCCTGGGACCACCCCAACCCCCCTCCAACCCCTCCTGGGACCACCCCAACCCACCCTCCAACCCTCCTGGGACCACCCCCAACCCACCCTCCAACCCCTCCTGGGACCACCCCAACCCACCCTCCAACCCCTCCTGGGACCACCCCAACCCACCCCTCCTGGGACCACCCCCAACCCACCCTCCAACCCCTCCTGGGACCACCCCCCCTCAACTGCCACCACCCTCCAACCCTCCAGGGACCACCCCAACCCACCCTCCAACCCCTCCTGGGACCACCCCCAACCACCCTCCAACCCCTCCTGGGACCACCCCAACCCACCCTCAACCTCCACTCCAACCCCTCCTGGGACACCCCAACCCACCCTCCAACCCCTGGGACCACCCCAACCAACGCAACCTGATCTCCATTAAATTAAATACTAAATCAAGGTACACATTTGCACAAAAAATCAAAATTAACGGTCAATCTGTTGGGTAAAACTCACTACAGGAGTTATTTGATGGTTTCAGCTGCAATTGTTGTTTGGCTAGCCCCATGGATCCTAGCAGTGGATAGTTCTAAATAAATGATATCTATAAAAGTGCTGATCCAATGAGGTGTGGTGGTTGCCATCTTAGTTCCAACATCTTTTTAGCTGCTGTCCAACCTGACAACATTATACATCTTTGCTGTAATGACAGCAGGTGTATTATCATTCAGTAATAACAGTTTGGGGGAACAAGGTATGAGGATACCTCTTTCCAAAACATGTCCCCTGGTCACTCCCAGTACATATAATCAAAGGAGCCCAAGGCACCTTGATTACATAGATCACACAGAGGAGCGGTTGTGATTTCTATTAAATGATGTTTTCTAGGTAGAAGGTATGAGATTAAAGTTCAGCTGGTGTTAGGATTGTTAGATGAACCCACTAAGTTCCTGATGAACTCAACTGGTGAGCCTCTTTAGCAGCTAGTTCCATGGACACACTGATTTCAATGTCCTTTGCCAAGGTCAGATGACTTTCAGTCAACAGTCTCTTTTGTGTAGCTTCACTCCGTAGCCCACATACTAGTCTGTCTCTAATGATGTCATTTACAACAGCATTAAACTCACAGTGTTCTGGTAGTTTCTTTAATGCAGCAGCAAACATTGTTACTGATTCTCCCTCTTCCTGATGTCTCCTGTGGAACCTGAACCTTTCAGCATTAACTAGTGGTTCTGGTGAAAAATGTCCTTTAAGTATCTCCACAATATCCCCATACGTCTTATTACCTGTTCTGTCTGGCTGTAGCAGGCTGCCTAGTAAATTAAATGTCTTTGGCCCCATTACACTAAAACATGGAGGCACAATGTTGTCCTCATCCATGTCATTTACAAGAAGAAAATATTCAAACCGTTCTGTATATGAGCTCCACTGTTCAATACTTTTATCAAACTGTCCAATGTTTCCATCAATTCCAATATTTTTCGTTTCTCAATAAGCTCCTGATTGTCACTCACTTCAATATTGTCCTCAACCAAAGCAATATTTTCCTCAGTCACGTGATCTTCATTCACTTCACTCACTGACGTTTCCTCCTAAGTTCGCTCATTTAGCAGATTTAATTAAAAGGTTGGTCTTCACAGTTGAATAAATGTCCTTTCCTTTAATCTCTGTATATTCCTCCTTTTAATCATGGTTGTTTTCCCACTCCGATGTCCGTCTCGAGTCTTTTCTGCCGTCCCTTATGATGTGCTAACTCCAGTGGTGGAAAAAGTACCCAATTGTCATACTTGAGTAAAAGTAAAGATCCCTTAATAGAAAATGACTCAACTAAAAGTGAAAGTCACCCAGTAAAATACTACTTGAGTAAAAGTCTAAAAGTATTTGGTTTTAAATATACTTAAGTATCAAAAGTAAATGTAATTGCTAGAATATACTAAAGTATCAAAAGTAAAAGTACAAGTATAAATCATTTCAAATTCCTTACATAAAGCAAACCAGACCATTTTCTTGTTTTTAGAATGTACGTTCAGCCAGAGGCACACTCCAACACTCAGACAATTTACAAACAAAGCATTTGTGTTTAGTGAGTCTGCCAGATCAGAGGCAGTAGGGATGTTCTCTTGATAAGTGCGTGAATTGGACAATTTTCTGTCCTGCTAAGCATTCAAAATGTAACAAGTACTTTTGGGTGTCAGGGAAAATGTATGGAGTAAAAAGTACATTATTTTCTTTAGGAATGTAGTGAAGTGAAAGTAAAAGTAGTCAAAAATATGAATAGTAAAGTCAAGTACATATACCCCCAAAAAACTACTTAAGTAGTACTTTAAAGTATTTTTACTTAAGTACTTTACACCACTGGTTAACTCTCTTTCTTAGCTAGCTAGACTATGCACTTGCCTCTGCTATCAATACACTGTGCTAACATTAGCCTAGACTGTACCCCAGAAAATAACAGTTTTAAACAGTTGTAAAAACTCACTTCTTCCAGACAGAATAGTTCCTGTAGATTCAGACTTACTCATCACCAATCTGTTGTTATGTCTCGTTGGTTTCATAACCACGTCTGTATAACAATTCAATAATGAGGAGACGGGAGACAGGAATCAGTTCAACCATTTATCTGGAACGTGATCATCTCAACACATACAAACCCCCCATGATGCTCTGCAGCACACCCCAATATACAACAAATACATAAATAAGTAAATGGATACTAAACAAAACTTATAGAGGAATTTAAATGTTCAGTTGTAGAAAGTAGGGCCATGGGATAGGGTCAGAAAGGTCAGTATGTTTGATAACTGGTTACAGAGGTGACATAACAAGCATAAGGTCCATTATAACACAGTGAAGTAGAGGTGGGAGCTAAAAGCAGACATGGACAGTGAAACGGTGTGAGGAGGTCAGGGGTGAAACATTAGATCAGGACAGGTAGAAATGGCAGGGCTGGAAATAGACACAGAGACACATTCTGATCATGGCTCAGACCTGACCTGAGACACCCAAACAGAAGATGCCATAGCAAAGTCCTGTCCAGTAGGCTATATGGGATTTCCTTCATCAAAATACAACACATGGAAATGTGTCCAGTGTGTGTGTGTGTCCAGTGTGTGTGTGTGTGTCCAGTGTGTGTGAGTGTGTGTGTCCAGTGTGTGTGTGTGTGTACAGTGTGTGTGAGTGTGTGTGTCCAGTGTGTGTGTGTGTGTGTGTGTGTGTGTGTCCAGTGTGTGTGTCCTGTGTGTGTGTGTGTGTGTCCAGTGTGTATGTGTGTGTGTGTTTCCAGTGTGTATGTGTGTGGGTCCAGTGTGTGTGTCCTGTGTGTGTGTGTGTGTCAGGTGTGTGTGTCCATTGTGTATGTGTGTGTGTGTCCAGTGTGTATGTGTGTGGGTCCAGTGTGAGTGTGTCCAGTGTGTGTGTGTGTCCAGTGTGTGTGTGTCCAGTGTGTGTGTGTCCAGTGTGTGTGTGTGTACAGTGTGTGTGTGTGTGTCTAGTGTGTGTGTTTGTGTGTGTGTATCCAGTGTGTGTCCACTGTTTGTCCACTGTGTGTTCAGTGTGTGGGTGAGTCAAGTGTGTGTGTGTCCAGTGTGTGTGTGTTCAGTGTGTGTGTGTTCAGTGTGTGTGTGTGTGTCCAGTGTGTGTGTGTGTGTTTCAGTGTGTGTGTGTCTAGTGTGTGTGTGTGTGTTCAGTGTGTGTGTGTGTGTGTGTTCAGTGTGTGTGTGTCCAGTGTGTGTGTGTTTGTGTGCAGTGTGTGTGTCTAGTGTGTGTGTGTGTGTGTTCAGTGTGTGTGTGTGGTGTGTGTGTGTCCAGTATATGCACTTGAGATATTAGCTGATGTAAGAAGGGCTATATAAAATAAAATTGATTGATTGATTGGTTGTTTAGTGTGTGTGTGTCCCCAGTGTGTTTGTGTGTGTGTGTGTGTGTGTGTGTGTTTGTGTCCGGTGTGTTTCCAGTGTGTGTGTGTCCAGTGAGTCTGTCCAGTGTGTGTGTGTGTCCAGTGTGTGTGTGTTTGTCCAGTGTGTGTGTTTGTGTGTGTGTACAGTGTGTGTGTGTGTATGTGTGTTTGTGTGTGTCCAGTGTGTGTGTGTCCAGTGTGTGTGTGTGTACATTGTGTGTGTGTGTGAGTATCCAGTGTGTGTGTGTGTGTGTGTCCAGTGTGAGGAGTGTGTGTGTGTGTGTCCATTGTTTGTGTGTCCAGTGTGTGTGTGTGTGTGTGTCTAGTTTGTTTGTGTGTGTGTGTGTGTGTCCAGTGTGTGTGTTTGTCCAGTGTGTGTGTGTGTGTGTGTGTGTGTGTGTGTTTGTGTGTGTCCAGTGTGTGTGTGTGTCTTTGTGTGTGTCCACTGTGTGTGTGTGTCCAGTGTGTTTGTGTCCAGTGTGTGTGTTCAGTGTGTGTGTGTGTGTGTGTGTGTGTGTGTCCAGTGTGTGTGTGTGTGTGTTCAGCGTGTGTGTGTCCAGTGTGTGTGTGTCCAGTGTGTGTGTGTGTACATTGTGTGTGTGTGTGTGTGTGTATCCAGTGTGTGTGTGTGTGCCAGTGTGAGAGTGTGTGTCCAGTGTGTGTGTGTCCAGTGTGTGTGTGTGTGTGTGTGTGTAGTGTGTTTGTGTGTGTGTGTGTCCAGTGTGTGTGTGTGTGTGTGTGTGTGTGTATGTGTGTTTGTGTGTGTCCAGTGTGTGTGTGTGTGTCTTTGTGTGTGTCCACTGTGTGTGTGTGTCCAGTGTGTTTGTGTCCAGTGTGTGTGTTCAGTGTGTGTGTGTGTGTGTCCAGTGTGTGTGTGTGTTCAGCGTGTGTGTGTTCAGTGTGTGTGTGTCCAGTGTGTGTGTGCAGTGTGTGTGTC
>NW_025533669.1:122500-275000 GCF_020615455.1 Coregonus clupeaformis | reverse complement strand
CTGTTTGTCCAGTGTGTGTCCAGTGTGTGTGTGTGTGTCCAGTGTGAGTGTGTGTGTGTGTGTGTCTAGTGTGTGTGTGTGTCCAACGTGTGTGTGTGTGTGCCCAGTGTGTGTGTGTGTTCAGTGTGTGTGTGTGTACCAGTGCGTGTGTGTGTGTGTGTGTGTGTGTATGTGTACCAGTGTGTGTGTGTGTGTGTATGTGTCCAGTGTGTTTGTGTGTGTGTGTGTGTGTGTGTGTCTGTCCAGTGTGTGTGTTTGTACTGATACACGTGCACACACACACACACACTGGACACACACACACACTGGAACCACACACATACACACGCTGGACACACACACACACACGCACACACACACACTGGACCCACACACACTCACAATGGACACACACAAACACTGGACACACACACACACTAGACACACACACACACATTCACACACTCACACAGGACACACACACACACACTGGACACACACACACTGGACACACACAAACACACACACTGGACCCACACACACAGGACACACACACACACACACACACAGTCTTTATATAACTTAGTCCAAGTGGTGGTCAGAATGTTTGTCTTAACTAGCCTGATAACTCCAACATGTCTGATATGAACATTGACATAAACCCTCTACATACTTGAGTTTCTCCAGTCTGCAGTGTGGATCCTCCAGTCCAGCAGAGAGCAGTCTGACTCCTGAGTCTCCTGGGTGATTGTAGCTCAGGTCCAGCTCTCTCAGGTGTGAGGGGTTTGACTTCAGAGCTGAGACCAGAGAAGCACAGCCTTCCTCTGTGACTAGACAGCCTGACAACCTGCAAAGAGTCAAATCATATTAAAACCACACTGCTATTCTTTGGTGGTCAAAATAGTGGCAGTATATTTTTTCTACATATTAAGATACATCAGTGTCCTGAAACCTGACATATCTATTCATAAATTAATGTATCATTATTATAAATTATCATAATATTGCTTGTAGAGAGAAATATGTATTGTACAAATATTTGAGTAGACTGACCAGAGCAGTTTAAAAGCAGTATCAGTCAAAAGACAGACAGTGAGGTATCAGATTTAGATTGTATTGAGTATACAGTCCACACCATATCTATTTTGACAGTGAAGCTAACATTTTAAATTTGGCTCTATACTTCAGCATTTTGTTCAGAAAAATAAAAGCACTTTATGTATCTAGTCCCCCTATTTGAAGAAGTCATAAGTATTCTGACCAATTCACTTACAGTGTATTAAAGTAGTCAAAAGTTGAGTGTTTGGTCCCAAACTCGTTGGTTGCATTGCAGTTTGTTTTGGTTGTGTTTTGGGGTTATGTTTTGCCCGATAGTAACTGAATGGTGGATGATGACTGGAGTAATTGTCTGTCTAAGTGAGTAGATAACATGTTTCTAAACACTACTAATTGAATCCTGATGATGACATGATTAAGAAAAATAATGAATGAATCATGAATAATAATGAGTGAGAAAGTTACAGAGGCTACAACAAAACATGCTAACCTCTCACCATTACCAATAACAGAGGGGGTATGATCCTTGTGTCTCTGTAACTTTCTCATTAATCATCATTCACGATTCATTCATGATTATTCATAATCATGTTAGCATCCACATGAATGTAGAAGTGTTCAGAAACATCTTCTATTCTTACTGACAATACAAGTGAAGTGAATCCAAAATGACAGGACATTATTCACCATTCAGTTTCTATTGGGAAAAACATAATCTAAAACACAACCAAAACAAACTGCAAATGTATTCAACAAGTTTGTAGAATCACAAGCTTGATGTAATCACTGCAGGTAAGGAATATGGGACCAAATACTAAACTTATGACTACTTTAATAAAATATAAGTGAATATGTCCAAATTATTACAACTTTTTCAAATGGGAGAACAAGACACATTACGTGCTTTCATTTCTAAACGGTAAAATATATATATATATATATATATATATATATATATATATTAGGGGTGTAACGATTCGTTTTAACAACGATTCGATTTGTATCACGATTCGTGGTTGTCGATACGATTCAAGGACGATATTGGTTCATTTAGAACGATACGATCCGAAACGATTCAGTGACTTGAAATCGATTCAGTAACCTTTTAGCCAAAAATTCAACCAGTGTGACTGAAATAAATACCTGGTAACCAGTTGCATTTTAATGGCTGGCAATAGTCTTGATATTTTTAACAGTGTTTCATGACTCCATGCAGACCATCTGGTATTATGAAACTTACCAAAAGTCTCACAAGTCCGTCCAATAAAGTCCGAAGTAAACTCTCCGTTGCTGGACACAGACACAATGTAAACTATTTCCTGCTCAGTTTTTGTGATGTCCTCAGATCCATCAAAAAGCATTCAGTAAAGGAACATCCTCAGAATAGGAAGACATGGGACGTGCGTGTTTAGCTTTATGGAAAGAGAAAAATATTAAACAGAGCTTGCCGCTGTTCTTCATTCAGCTTGTCTCGCCATCTGGCAAGTGGGCGACTGGACATTTATTCTCGGCTAGCTTTTAGCAATGGCTTGCGCCACATTCGTGTGCTCCTTGCTCTTTTCATGTTTGTCAAATAAAGGATGGTTGAAATTCTTTGAGCCTTTATAAAATGCACCTGTTTTGTCTGCTAGATGTGGATTTGAGCGGCAAATCTTGCACCACATTTCAGTGCGCTCATCGTTAGCTTCAAGCCACTTTTCCGAAAAAAGTATTTTCTTCGGCTCTGGCTCCAGTTGGCGTTTCTTTGTAGGTGGCGAAACGCCAAATAAGCTGCTTAATGTCTGTTGCTTTTTGGACATCCCTGACAGTAGTTGACAAGCAACATGTCATGTTAAGGTTAGATGAGAAGATCGGTCAAGTACGCAGTGCGCGTAGTAACACAAGTGGCATTACGCATTCCTGACTTTTGTCGCGCTTGCGTATCTGCGTACCAGTTATGTGCACCCCTGCATATAAAGTCTGACGTGCTTAAATCCAATGGGTTATTTCCTAGTATCGATACAATCGATTTATTACATTTTAAAATGATGTTAGATCGATATATGTTGTCCAAAAGGCCAACTCACTGAGCACAGATCGATGTAGTTGGATCATATGAATATAAATCGATACATCGATGTAGTAGATGGATCGTTACACTCCTAATATATATATATATATATATATATATATATGAATACCATTAAATAAAAGGTGACATTCTGTACTGTTGCCTAATATGAAACATTCTATCTCAAATCCAAAATGCTGGAGCATAGCACCAAATGTAAAACTGTAAGCTTCACTGTCCAAACACATATGGTGTGGACTATGTGTGCCTGGTAAACACATGTGGATCTGGTGAACAGTTATCACTTGTTGACCAACTACAGGAATACTGACCTCAGAGTCTCCAGTTTACAGTGGGGATTCCCCAGTCCAGCAGAGAGCAGCTTCACTCCTGAATCCTTCAGGTCATTGTTACTCAGGTCCAGCTCTCTCAGGTGTGAGGGGTTTGACTTCAGAGCTGAGACCAGAGAAGCACAGCCTTCCTCTGTGACTAGACAGCCTGACAGCCTGCAAAGAGTCAAATCATATTAAAACCACACTGCTGTTCTTTGGTGTGAAAATATATTCTTTCAACAATTTCAGATACATCAGTGTCCTGAAACCTGCCATATATATTCATATATGTATATATACAGTACCAGTCAAAAGTTTGAACACACCTACACAATCAAGGGTTTTTCTTTATTTTTACTATTTTTTACATTGTAGAATAATAGTGAAGACATCAAAACTATGAAATAACACATATGGGATCATGTAGTAACCAAAAAAGTGTTAAATTAATCCAAATATATGTTATATTTGAGATTCTTCAAATAGCCACCCTTTGCCTTGATGACAGCTTTGCACACTCTTGGCATTCTCTCAACCAGCTTCATTGGGTAGTCACCTGGAATGCATTTCAATTAACAGGTGTGCCTTCTTAAAAGTTAATTTGCTGAATTGATTTCCTTCTTAATGCGTTTGAGCCAATCAGTTGTGTTGTGACAAGGTGGGGGGGGTTTACAGAAGATAGCCCTATTTGGTAAAAGACCAAGTCCAAGAACAGCTCAAATAAGCTACGAGAAATGACAGTCCATCATTACTTTAAGACATGACGGTCAGTCATTACGGAACATTTCAATAACTTTTAAAGTTTCTTCAAGTGCAGTCATTAAAAATATCAAACACTATGATGAAACTGGCTCTCATGAGGACCGCCACAGGAATGGAAGACCCAAAGTTACCTCTGCTGCAGAGGATAAGTTCATCAGAGTTACCAGCCTCAGAAATTGCAGCCTAAATAAATTATTCACAGAGTTCAAGTCACAGACACAGCTCAACATCAACTGTTCAGAGGTGACTGTGTGAATCAGGCTTTCATGGTCAAAATTGCTGCAAAGAAACCACTATTAAAGGACCCCAATAATAAGAAGAGACTTGCTTGGGCCAAGAATCACGAGCAATGGACATTACACAGGTGGACATTTGTCCTTTGGCCTGGAGTCCAAATTTGAGATTTTTGGTTCCAACCGCCGTGTCTTTGTGAGAAGCGGTGTGGGTGAACGGATGATCTCGGCATGTGTAGTTCCCACCGTAAAGCATGGAGGAGGAGGTGTTATGGTGTGGGGGTGCTTTGCTGGTGACACTGTCTGTGATTTATTTAGAATTCAAGGCACACTTAACCAGCATGGCTACCACAGCATTCTGCAGCGATACGCCATCCCATCTAGTTTGGGTTTAGTGGGACTATCATTTGTTTTTCAACAGGACAATGACCCAACACACTTCCAGACTGTGTAAGGAGAGGGATTGAGTGCTGCATCAGATGACCTGGCCTCCATAATCACCCGACCTCAACCCAATTGAGATGGTTTGGGATGAGTTGGACGGTAGAGTGAAGGAAAAGCAGCCAACAAGTGCTCAGCATATGTGGGAACTCCTTCAAGACTGTTGGAAAAACATTCCAGGTGAAGCTGGTTGAGAGAATGCCAAGAGTGTGCAAAACTGTCATCAAGACAAAGGGTGGCTATTTGAAGAATTTCAAATATAAAATATATTTTCATTTGTTTAAGACTTTTTTGGTTACTACATTTTTCCATATTTGTTATTCCATAGTTTTGATGTCTTCACTATTATTCTACAATGGAAAAAAATAAAGACAAACCCCTTGAATGAGTAGGTGTGTCCAAACTTTTTGACTGGTACTGTATATACATTAATTAATGTATCATTATTAACAGAAGATAACATGTTTCTAAACACTACTAAATTAATCCTTGTGTGTGTGTGTGTGTCCAATGAGTGTGTGTTCATTGAGTGATACAGGAAAACTGACCTCAGAGTCTCCAGTTTACAGTGGGGATTCCCCAGTCCAGCAGAGAGCAGCTTCACTCCTGAATCCTTCAGGTCATTGTAGCTCAGGTCCAGCTCTCTCAGGTGTGAGGGGTTTGACTTCAGAGCTGAGACCAGAGAAGCACAGCCTTCCTCTGTGAATAGACAGCCTGACAGCCTGTAAAGAGTCAAATCATATTAAAACCACACTGCTATTCTTTGGTGTTGAGTTATTTTCTTTCTGTGAGTAGATAACATGTTTCTAAACACTCCACTGAATGAATCCTAATGATGCCATGATTGAGAAAGATCATGAATGAATCATGAATAATAATGAGTGAGAAAGTTACAGAGGCTACAACAAAACATGCTAACCTCTCACCATTAACATCAAATAAAAGGTGACATTCTATAATGAAACATTCAATCTGAAATCCAAAATGCTGGAGCATAGCACCAAATGTAAAACTGTAAGCTTCACTGTCCAAACACATATGGTGTGGACTATGTGTGCCTGGTAAACACATGTGGATCTGGTGAACAGTTATCACTTGTTTACCAACTACAGGAATACTGACCTCAGAGTCTCCAGTTTACAGTGGGGATTCCCCAGTACAGCAGAGAGCAGCTTCACTCCTGAATCCTTCAGGTCATTGTTACTCAGATCAAGCTCTCTCAGGTGTGAGGGGTTTGACTTCAGAGCTGAGACCAGAGAAGCACAGCCTTTCTCTGTGAGTCCACAGAATGACAGCCTGCAAAGAGATCATCATGATTTCACAAACACACTGTTAATTTAACACCAGTAGTGTAGAAGGACAATGGCAGATGCATTTGGTTTATTCTCTTAAACAACATATAGATTAATCTTCCGTCTCCTAGAATTGTATGGTCATATTGTTATACTAATGTGAACATCAATGCATTGATTCAGTACGTTTTTCAATATAATATAATATATTATGTACATATTATAATATATATTTTTCTCTAAACTGAATATTTCTTCCTGATGATTAGTACTTAAATGTCATTTTATGTACTCACAGAGCAGCTCTGGAGGCTTTGACCACTGGCAGCAGCCTCAGAAGACCTTCCTCTGATCTGGAGTATTTATTCGGGTCAAACACATCTAGCTCCTTTTCTGAAGTCAGCAACACAAAGACCAGAGCTGACCACTGTGCAGGTGACAGTTCTTCTTCTGAGAGCTTCCTGATCTCAGGTATCTTTGGATCTCCTCCACTAGAGAATGGTCATTCAGTTCATTCAGACAGTGGAACAGATTGATGCACCTCTCTCGGAGAGCGATCCTCCCTGATCTTCTCCTTGATGTACTTGACTGTTTCTTCATGGCTCTGTGAGCTGCTTCTTGTCTTTGTCAGTAGACCTCGTAAGTGCTTCTGATTGGACTCCAGTGAGAGGCCCAGAAGGAAGCGGAGGAACAGGTCCAGGTTTCCCGTCTCACTTTGTAAGGCTTTATCCACAGCACTCTTGTAGACAGTAACTTCAGGCTTGTTTCTGATCCTCACAGAAAAGTTGCTGGACTTTGATTGCTGTTCCGCCATTAGATTCTCATTGTTGTTGATGAATGAGAGGAACACATATACAGCAGCCAGAAACTCCTGAATGCTCAGATGCACGAAGCAGTACACCTTGTCCTGGTACAGCCCACATTCCTCTTTAAAGAGCTGTGGCACAATCCTGAGTACACTGAGGCTTCATTGACATCAATGCCAGCCTCTTTCAGGTCTTCTTCATAGAAAATTAGATTGCCCTCAACAAGCTGTTGAAAAGCCAGTTTTCCCAGTGACAGAATGCTCTCTTTATTCCAGTGTGGACCTGTCTCTTCTTTCCCAAGATACTTTTCATTCTTCTGTTTGGTATGAAACACCACAAGGTGTGAGTACATCTCAGTCAGAGTCTTGGGCATCTCTTCTCTCTTGTCTGTACTCAACGTGTGTTCAAGGACTGTTGCAGAAATCCAACAGAAGACTGGAATGTGGCACATGATGTGGAGGCTCCTTGATGTCTTTATGTGTAGATGATTCTGCTGGCCAGGTCCTCATCACTGAATCTCTTCCTGAAGTACTCCTCCTTCTGTGGGTCATTGAACCCCTCGTACCTCTGTCACCTGGTCAACACACCCTGAAGGGATCTGATTGGCTGCTGCAGGTCGGGTAGTTATCCAGAGGAGAGCAGAGGGAAGCAGATTTCCCTTGATGAGATTTGTCAGCAGAACATCCACTGAGGTTGACTCTGTGACATCACAACAGATCTTGTTCTTCTGGAAGTCTAGGGGCAGTCGGCACTCATCCAGACCATCAAAGATGAACAGAACTTTGTACTTGTCGTAGTTGGAGATTCTTGATTCTTTGGTTTCCATTGAGAAGTGATTGAGAAGTTCAATCAAAGTGTGTTTTTCCTTTTTCATCAAATTCAGCTCCCGAAAAGGGAATGAAAATAAAAAATTGGACATCCTGATTTGCTTTTCCTTCAGCCCAGTCCAGAATGAACTTCTGCACAGAGACTGTTTTTTCCAATGCCAGCGACTCCCTTTGTCAGCACAGTTCTGATAAGTTTGTCTTGTCCAGTTAAGGGTTTGAAGATGTCGTTTACATTTGATTGCAGTCTCTGGTCTTGCTTGTTTCCTGGTTGTTGTCTCAATCTGTCTCAGCTCATGTTCATTATTGACCTCTCCTGTTCCACCCTCTGTGATGTAGAGCTCTGTGTAGATCTTCTTGAGAAGTGTTGGGTTTCCTTGTTTAGCGATCCCCTCAAATACACATTGAAACTTCTTCTTTAGATTAGATTTGAGTTCATGTTGAAGAATCACAGCACGCTCATCTGAATGAAGAAATAACACAGAGGATATTAATATTACGCCTGTTTTAATGCCTACAGTATTCTAGGACTGTTATACAATTTTAAATTATAATAATTTCTTCGCTTAACTGACTGTATAAATGTGTAAATGTTTTCATAATGCATTACAGACTGGTATGACTGATTTATATCATTATTGGTATTCTCTCTCTCTGTCTCTCTCTCTCTCTCTCTCTCTCTCTCTCTCTGTCTCTCTGTCTCTCTCTCTCTCTCTCTCTCTCTTCTCTCTCTCTCTCTCTCTCTCTCTCTCTCTCTCTCTCTCTCTCTCTCTCTCTCTCTCTCTCTCTCTGTCTCTCTCTGTCTCTCTGTCTCTCTCTCTCTCTCTCTCTCTTCTCTCTCTCTCTCTCTCCTCTCTCTCTCTCTCTCTCTCTCTCTCTCTCTCTCTCTCTCTCTCTCTCTCTCTCTCTCTCTCAACACAACACATCCCTGCTGCTACTTGATGAGGTCACTAGGTGTTGTGTTAAGGCTGCTACAATATCATTTAGTTACACAGCTACTTTAGCTGTACTTTAGCTACAGCTTTTAAATGTTATAAAACAGCATTCAACATGAGGCAGACAGCTCTTACTTTTCTCCAGTGTGTCAGCAAGCTCCTTCTGGTTCATTTTCCTCAGGACGTGCAGTGTGATCTTCAGAGCCCCCTCTCTGGCACTGCTCTCCTGCTTCTCATCTTCAGCATCCACCACTTCCTTATCCTGCTTCTGACTCTCAAAGCCTTCTGGGAGTTCTGGACTAAGAATCCTCTTGAACATCTTCAGCCTGTTCTTCACAAATGTCATAATATTCTCTTCAAGCAACTGAAATAAATCAAGTAAATAAGTTAAGCAAGAGACTAAATGCTTTCTCATTAACATATTAATGAATGATTGACAGATCAACTTTACTTGAGGTAAACAAAAACAAATGTACATAACAGGACCACATACACTGAATATGGAGGCCAGGTCTGTTTGATGACTCTGGGAAGACTGACCACTGAGAATCTCTGACTCTGATCTCTCCTGTTGGTTTCTGGGGACAAAACATGAGATTACATCTCCTCATCCAGGGAGTACACACACACACACACACACACACACACACACACACACACACACACACACACACACACACACACACACAGGGAGGGAATGTAGTGTTTGTTTAATATTGTTTCAGGACTATGAAAATGGAAAAAAGGTTTAGCCTATGGATTATGAAAACAACAAAAATAAATGGTAAAATGGGAGAGGAGAAATGACTAGAGACAGTGTTGTTTAACTCACTGACCATGACCCATGAGTTCTTCTTACCTTTGTTCACTAGAAGAGTCTCCCTCTCTAAACGTTATAGGAGGTTCCATAGACCAGTCACTCTTCATGGACACACAGCTGGGTACAGGGGAGGCTGGTCTCTCCTTCTTGATTGGACTTCAACACAACAGAGACAAACATTACGTCTCTCATCTACTCTGAGATCAGATTTGGAAACATAACAAGAGTTTCATTCCAAAACGCTATATATCCGTATTCAGAAATGTTTGTAAATTAGCTTCTATTGTTTAAAGAAATTATCAAATAAATGGTTTTGTTTTTTCACTAGCTAATCATGGCAAGGTGTTGTTCAATGACAGGCATGTGTTTGATTAAAATCAATCACTTAATGGCATTATATCATTTTTTTGCAAAATGCTATATATCTAATTAACTCTCAGAGAAATAAGTAGTACTGCTAGGTTTTACACAGTTAAATGTAACAAATAACTACATTTTTAATAAAGAACTGTACAAATGATACACTTGTGACATCAATATTTAAATATTATAAATAATAATTCAATACAGTAATATGAGATCTGTATGTAAAACATTTACTTTTGATATTTTAGTCATTTAGCAGATGTTTTTGTCCAGGGCCTGGTATCCCAAAAGCATCTTAAGGCCAAGTTCATCATTAGAATCTTCGTAGGCGCATTGTTAAATCTCTGAGCTGTTTCCCAAAACCATCGTTATTAACGTTGCACTTGAAAACGCTCATATTCTAACACCTGCCTCAGACCACTTGTAGAACAGCCAAGTGCGTCGTTAGATGCTTTTTTGCCCTCCCGCGTCACTTTATACACAGAAGATCTCCGCTAAACATAGAATCACATGGTTTATCCGTCTCTCTGTGACCGCCGATAAATTCAGAACAAAGTTGGCTACAAATACAAAGTTGCCAATGTCTTTGCAATTGATTCAAACAAGGGAAGTACACAAATTATTAGGGGTGTAACGATCCATCTACTACATCGATGTATCGATTTATATTCATATGATCCAACTACATCGATCTGTGCTCAGCGAGTTGGCCTTTTGGACAACATATATCGATCTAACATCGTTTTAAAATGTAATAAATCGATTGTATCGATACTAGGAAATAACCCATTGGATTTAAGTACGTCAGACTTTATATGCAGGGGTGCACATAACTGGTATGCAGATACGCAAGCGCGACAAAATCAGGAATGCGTAATGCCACTTGTGTTACTACGCGCCTTGCGTACTTGACCGATCTTCTCATCTAACCTTACACATGACATGTTGCTTGTCAACTACTGTCAGGGATGTCCAAAAAGCAACAGACATTAAGCAGCTTCTTTGGCGTTTCGCCACCTACAAAGAAACGCCAACTGGAGCCAGAGCCGAAGAAAATACTTTTTCGGAAAAGTGGCTCCAAGATGTGCAGTGGCTTGAAGCTAACGATGAGCGCACTGAAATGTGGTGCAAGATTTGCCGCTCAAATCCACATCTAGCAGACAAAACAGGTGCATTTTATAAAGGCTCAAAGAATTTCAACCATCCTTTATTTGACAAACATGAAAAGAGCAAGGAGCACACGAATGTGGCGCAAGCCATTGCTAAAAGCTAGCCGAGAATAAATGTCCAGTCGCCCACTTGCCAGATGGCGAGACAAGCTGAATGAAGAACAGCGGCAAGCTCTGTTTAATATTTTTTCTTTCCATAAAGCTAAACATCAGATCCATCAAAAAGCAGCCCCCAAAAATTCAGCAGACTGCAACTTGGCTCTTAACTCCCCGCTGATGGTGTGAGCGATGCTAGAGCAAAAAAAAACTGCTGCACTGAATAAAGCTATGTGAAGAAAATGGGATCTCCTTTGTGGAACTGGGTAAGTTTCATAATACCAGATGGTCTGCATGGAGGCATGAAACACTGTTAAAAATATAAAGACTATTGCCAGCCATTAAAATGCAACTGGTTACCAGGTATTTATTTCAGTCACACTGGTTGAATTTTTTTGGCTAAAAGGTTACTGAATCGATTTCAAGTCACTGAATCGTTTCGATCGTATCGTTCTAAATGAACCAATATCGTCCTTGAATCGTACGACAACCACGAATCGTGATACAAATCGAATCGTTGTTAAAACGAATCGTTACACCCCTACAAATTATGCTTCAAATGAAAACCGAGATGACTGCATTACAATATAAACAGTAGGCTATAGTCCTATTTCAATCATATTGAAATATATTCCATGTTCAATATATTTAGTTTTATTCTGCTACTTGTAGGCTACTGTCTGTAATTTGTCTCAATATATTTCATGATGTGTAGCCTAACATGTGCGCAATGATGTGCCGAATCTGTGATTTAGTAAATTTTTATTGGGTAAGCACTAGAATAAACTACCTCAATATTTGCAGCCGTAGGCAGTAATATATTTCTAGAAGCTGATCCGTGGTCAGTGTTGTGAAATAATTCTAATGTTATGGAAAGATTTGAATGGACAAAACTGATCCGAGAGCAGCTCCCTTTCTTTCGATCCTATCAGTATCGATACATGCTCCACCGGACGTGATACCTTGTCGTGCTGCTGATCCAGTTTCTACTGGTCTGCCTGCGGATCTGGAACTCTGACCTGTTCAACAGACGTGCGACCTTGTCCCGAACCTGCTGTTTCGACCCTCTCTCTCTCCCCCTCTCCTTCTCTCTCTCTACGACACCTGCTGTCTTGACCTCTGAATGCTTGTCTATGAAAAGCCAACTGACATTTACTCTTGAGGGGCTGACGTGTTGCACCCACTATAACAACAGTGATTATTATTTGACCCTGCTGGTCATCTATGAACATTTGAAAATCTTGAAGAACAATCTGAACTTAATGGCCATGTACTGTTATAATCTCCCCCCAGCACAGCCAGAAGAGGACTGGCCACCCCTCAGAGCCTGGTTCCTCTCTAGGTTTCTTCCTAGGTTCCTGCCTTTCTAGGGAGTTTTTCCTAGCCACCGTGCTTCTACATCTGCATTGCTTGCTCTTTGGGGTTTTAGACTCGGTTTCTATATAAGCACTTTGTGACAACTGCTGATGTAAAAAATGTCTTCTGGGAATACATATGAAGCAGACCAGGCCAGGGTTTGGGGTTTGAGAAGTCAAAGAAGTAAAAATGACTTCCTTAGTTGTTAGTAAAAAATCTAATTTGGATTGATTGATTTGTTCATTTTATAAATGTTCTGTCTTTAGTAGTTGAACACATTATTACTTCAACCTCGTGAAAGTAACAAACTGACACGTTTTCATGTTAGTCAAAAACAACTTTATATGGAAGGAGTGCCTTTGATGTGATGGCCTGCACATGCGCAGTTCGACGTGAGACGACTGCTCGCGTGAGACGACTGCTCGACCTGATGACATGTTTTTTACGCATGACCTTCAAATTAAATTAAATGAAATTGTATGTCACATGCGCCGAACGGTCGTCTGTCACATGCGCCGAACGGTGGTACACTATACCGTGAAATGCTTACTTACGAGCCCTTTCCCAACAATTTAGTTAAAAAGTAACAAAAATTAGCTAAATAAAAAAAGGAAATAGTAACATAATAAAATAACAATAATGAGGCTATAAGGAGTACCAGTACTGAGTCAATGTGCAGGGGTACCAGGTAGTTGAGGTAATAACTAGACTATATATAAGGAGTACCAGTACTGAGTCAATGTGCAGGGTACCAGGTAGTTGAGGTAATAACTAGACTATATATAAGGAGTACCAGTACTGAGTCAATGTGCAGGGTACCAGGTAGTTGAGGTAATAACTAGACTATATATAAGGAGTACCAGTACTGAGTCAATGTGCAGGGTACCAGGTAGTTGAGGTAATAACTAGACTATATAAAAGGAGTACCAGTACTGAGTCAATGTGCAGGGTACCAGGTAGTTGAGGTAATAACTAGACTATATATAAGGAGTACCAGTACTGAGTCAATGTGCAGGGGTACCAGGTAGTTGAGGTAATAACTAGACTATATACAAGGAGTACCAGTACTGAGTCAATGTGCAGGGTACCAGGTAGTTGAGGTAATAACTAGACTATATACAAGGAGTACCAGTACTGAGTCAATGTCCAGGGGTACCAGGTAGTTGAGGTAATAACTAGACTATATACAAGGAGTACCAGTACTGAGTCAATGTGCAGGGTACCAGGTAGTTGAGGTAATAACTAGACTATATACAAGGAGTACCAGTACTGAGTCAATGTCCAGGGGTACCAGGTAGTTGAGGTAATAACTAGACTATATACAAGGAGTACCAGTACTGAGTCAATGTGCAGGGTACCAGGTAGTTGAGGTAATAACTAGACTATATACAAGGAGTACCAGTACTGAGTCAATGTGCAGGGTACCAGGTAGTTGAGGTAATAACTAGACTATATACAAGGAGTACCAGTACTGAGTCAATGTGCAGGGGTACCAGGTAGTTGAGGTAATAACTAGACTATATACAAGGAGTACCAGTACTGAGTCAATGTGCAGGGGTACCAGGTAGTTGAGGTAATAACTAGACTATATACAAGGAGTACCAGTACTGAGTCAATGTGCAGGGGTACCAGGTAGTTGAGGTAATAACTAGACTATATACAAGGAGTACCAGTACTGAGGTCAATGTGCAGGGTACCAGGTAGTTGAGGTAATAACTAGACTATATACAAGGAGTACCAGTACTGAGTCAATGTCCAGGGGTACCAGGTAGTTGAGGTAATAACTAGACTATATACAAGGAGTACCAGTACTGAGTCAATGTGCAGGGTACCAGGTAGTTGAGGTAATAACTAGACTATATACAAGGAGTACCAGTACTGAGTCAATGTCCAGGGGTACCAGGTAGTTGAGGTAATAACTAGACTATATACAAGGAGTACCAGTACTGAGTCAATGTCCAGGGGTACCAGGTAGTTGAGGTAATAACTAGACTATAAGGAGTACCAGTACTGAGTCAATGTCCAGGGGTACCAGGTAGTTGAGGTAATAACTAGACTATATATAAGGAGTACCAGTACTGAGTCAATGTGCAGGGGTACCAGGTAGTTGAGGTAATAACTAGACTATATACAAGGAGTACCAGTACTGAGTCAATGTGCAGGGGTACCAGCTAGTTGATGTAATAACTAGACTGTGAAAAGTACAAGGAGTACCAGTACTGAGTCAATGTGCAGGGTACCAGCTAGTTGAGGTAATAACTAGACTATATACATTTACATTTTAGTCATTTAGCAGACGCTCTTATCCAGAGCGACTTACAGTTAGGGCATACATTATTTTATCGAACCCACAACCCTGGCGTTGCAAACGCCATGCTCTACCAACTGAGCTACATCCCCCTGCCGGCCATTCCCTCCCCCTACCCTGGACGACGCTGGGCCAATTGTGCGCCGCCCATGGGTCTCCCGGTCGCGGCCGCCTCGACAGAGCCTGGATTCGAACCAGGATCTCTAGTGGCACAGCTAGCACTGCAATGCAGTGCCTTAGACCACTGCGCCACTCTATATACAAGGAGTACCAGTACTGAGTCAATGTGCAGGGGTACCAGGTAGTTGAGGTAATATGTAAATGTAGGTGGGGGTAAAAGTGACTAGGCAATCAGGATAGAGATTACATCTCCTCATTCAGGAGTGCACACACACTCACTGACACACACACACACACACACACTCACTGACAGACACACACACACACACACACACACACACACACACACACACACACACACACACACACACACACACACACACACACACACACACACACACACAGGGAGGGAATGTTGTGTTAGTTTAATATTGTTTCAGGACTATGAAAATGGAAAAGAGGATTAGCCTATGAATTATGAAAACAACAAAATTAAATGGGAAAATGGGAGAGAGAGAAATGACTAGAGACAGTGTTGTTTAACTCACTGACCATGACCCACGAGTTCTTCTTACCTTTGTTCAGTAGAAAAGTCTCCCTCTCTAAACTCTATGGTTGATGCATAGACTTGTCACTCTTCATGGACACACAGCTGGGTACAGGGGAGGCTGGTCTCTCCTGCTTGATTGGACTTCAACACAACAGAGAAAAACATTACGTCTCTCATCTACACTGAGCTCAGATTTGGAAACATAACAAGAGTTTCATTCCAAAACGCTATATATCCATTTTCAGAAATGTTCGTAAATTAGCTTCTATTGTTTAAAGAAATTATTAAATAAATGGTTGTGTTTTCTCACTAGCTAATCATGGCATGGTGTTGTTCAATGACAGACATGTGTTTGTTTAAAATCGATCACTTAATGGCTTCATTTCAGAGAGACAAATGTTTCTTTGCATTTTCTGGTTGGGGTTTTAGACTGGGTTTCTATTTTAGCACTTTGTGACAACTGCTGATGTAGAAAATGTCTTCTGGGAATGCATATGAAGCAGACCAGGCCAGGGTTTGGGGTTTGAGATGTAATGAGAGATAAAAATGACTTCCTTAGTTGTTCATTTAGAAAATGTTCTGTCTTAAGTAGTTTAACAAACTGACACATTTTCATTTTATTCAAAAACAACTTTATATCGAAGGAGTGCCTTTGATTTGACGGCCTGCACATGTGCAGTTCAGCACAAGACGACCATTAGACCTAATCAATTAACATTCATTGAGTCACCTCTGGTCGAGAAAAAATTATTTTCCTGGTACATTCATTGTCAGATTCATCAACCAGCAGCGAGCACTCTGCCTTCTCGAACAAGTAGCCAACTCAGCCCCAATAAAAAGCTTGTGCCGTCAGCGGCAGCGAGTACTCTGCCTTCTAGCGCAAGCCAGGGAATGTTGAGGTACATTTGCATGATGTCATTTATTGGCAGGCTGGAAGATGCACTCTTGTCTTATCTATTCCGAGGTTATTTACTCCCAATATCAGATATTAAGATTATTTTCTATAATGCATGTATACTAGGGTTGAGGTTAGTGCATCTGACTAGTGATTATTTACCCGGGGTTCAACACCTGCTATAGTCACTATTTTGTTGCTCTTCCAAAAGCAACACAGGCCTAATACGAGATATATAGCTAACTAAAGTAATGAGTGAACATCTTAGAAAATCATGGGACATATAGTCTTTGTTTGCATGCTATTTTATGTTAATCATACTGATGCTTCGTGGTCATATGCTGCCATCTATAGGAAATATTTAGCAATTAAAAGTGATTAATTCAAGTACAGACATTGGTGAGGCAGTTGAGAATAGAGTGTTTTTTTCTTGTTAATTCCTTAGATCAGTCTCAAACCTGCCCCACCTATCCGACGCCATTTTCTGGACTTTCACCTAGAGGTGAGTAGGTCACCCAGTTCAAACCACATTTGAAAAATAAAATAAATGTGTCTTGTTTATCAAGCGTTCTGCCTTGCAATAATAAATATCATAAAATAACTAATAACAACAAAAAAAGCAAAATATGTAAACAGGTTTTGATTAACAAAATTATCAAAATGCTATTTAATACTATAATTGCATTTACTAACATAATATTATTACTAAAATAGTTTCTAAAAGTGTTCTAGGCTACCCTACCCTAGAATTAGGTGTTACGGCTAAAATAGGTTATAAGTAGGGTAAGAGTTTCTGTATAGCACTTTGTGACATCTGCTGGTGTAAAAGGGCTTTATCAATACATTTGATTGATTGTTAGGTTTAGGGTTTTTATGGCAAAAAACAGAATTGTTTATAGCTCTCTTGCGCCTCCCTGTGGCCGTCTGTGGTTACTACATAACTCATTCTTGACACTTGCTAGGCTCATAATCTGAGGAAGCAACTGCATCCGATCTACAAATCCATTAGCTAGACCACCCGATTAGACAACAATCACCCCATTATATCCATTTGGTTTGCAACTCAGTGAACCTGTGCAGCATTCGCTCAAATTTGATGCCTACTAATAAAGATTTCGATGCATATCAAATTACCCAGGGGCCATTTAGAAACAACAAATCAAAGAAAATATGTTATTTCTTAATTAAAAAATGTATACCGGCTGTTTAAATCGGCCACCTCTTCAAAAAGAGGACAGGGACATGCGTTTTGTTTAGGTTGTACACCTTTTTCTGAAAACATGGTTAACCATGACCAGAAACTGTTTAACGTTTCATGGCTTTTCGCCAGCCATCGCTAGCGCTATGGGTTACCACAAGGTGTACACAGGTGAACTGTGAGCCATAAGTAGGCGTAACCTTGTTAATAATAAGTTACCTGAGGTAAACCTACAGGGTTAACGCTCACCAAGTAGCCGTAACCTTGTTAATAATAAGTTACCTGAGGTAAACCTACAGGGTTAATGCTCACCAAGTAGCTGTAACCTTGGTAATAATAAGTTACCTGAGGTAAACCTACAGGGTTAACGCTCACCAAGTAGCCGTAACCTTGTTAATAATAAGTTACCTGAGGTAAACCTACAGGGTTAACGCTCACCAAGTAGCCGTAACCTTGTTAATAATAAGTTACCTGAGGTAAACCTACAGGGTTAACGCTCACCAAGTAGCTGTAACCTTGTTAATAATAAGTTACCTGAGGTAAACCTACAGTGTTAACGCTCACCAAGTAGCTGTAACCTTGTTAATAATAAGTTACCTGAGGTAAACCTACAGGGTTAACGCAGGCAGGTCTCATTGATAACAATAGTGAAGCTGGCATTGTGACGCAGAACAATGGGCTGGGAATAGAATGTTCCGAAGGCGAGTCGGTGTCACGGAGCTCAATAGAACTAATAGGAGCTGGTAGGGTGAAAAATGCCCTAAAATAAGGCCTGTTTTTTCCCGATTACTTCATAACCAGGGACAGAAGGTAATATTATGAAACTGGGCTCCATGGCGGATGCAATGAACTAATTTTATCAGAATAAACGTTGTAAAAAATGTAACTTGAGGCGCCCCGAAAATAATATTCAAAAGTTCAGTCCTTGGACACAGAGGGGTTAAACACTAAAGTTACCGTCCATCTAGTGAAGAGAGGAGAACCGGACAGAGGGATGGTAGGTAGCCAGCATCCGTCAACGAGAGCGGGAGAAGCCCTCCACTGTATTTAACAGGTGGAAGAAACAACCAGGGAGCTCCATCGGTCCACAAAAAATGCAGGCAGCCGGTGATGATGTAGTGGTAGCTAGGATAACTAGGATGCTGCTGGTAAAGAGTAGCTAGCTTAGCTAGCTGTACCGACTAGCTTGGATAGCTAGCAGGTCGTTCGTCTGTCCCTCGAGGATGATGACGAATCCGGTGAACCACACAATTAAACAAGACTAGCGAGTGAAAAGGATCTGGCTACACTCATACTGTCACTGACCATTACGCAAAAAAGCAAATTGAACAATAAACTTCGGCGTCTCAACACTGTAACGAACTCCGTCGTTATTTCCCAACATCACCTCAGCCCACTCTGCGCCGTAACTGGACAATATGCTTGGCGCCAAACCGTACGTGGACGCTGGACAGTTCTGTACGGGGACGCGGACAGTTTCAGAACGCGGACATGAGCAGAGCCACACAATAAACTAAACCAAGTCTTTACAGTGGCTTACATTAGTAATATTCATTTTTTATTATGTAAAACAAAATGATTCGTTTTTTAAAACAATGTTTTGAGATCTGGGCCCATATCCAAAAAGTGTCTCAGAGTAGAAAATGTGTCGTATAAGTGCTGAGAATAAAGCCATTTTAGTCCTACTCTTATGGGTATAAATTAAAGCTATGCATGAAGCCTCTTTATTCATAAGTGTCCCACCTAGTTGGCAGATATTTAGGACACCTCATGAGCTGTCCTAACCAGTTAAGAGGTACCAGCAGGTGTCTTGATAATAGAAACATGCAGCGAGTCAGTGGTTCCTATGCAACATGTAATTGCTTTGGAGCAGTGGTGACCTGTCATTCAGGGCAGAGCCCCACCTGTTTAGCAGATGCTCTTACCCAGAGCGATTTACAGTAAGTGCATTCATCTTACGATAGCTAGGTGAGACAACCAGATAATACAGTCAAATATACAGGATATGAACATTCAATTTCAGCTAAACAATGGATATATAGCGTTTTTGCAATAAAAATAATACACATCTAAAATCTATTAATTAAACATCTGAGAACAGTAATATTGAAGGTACCCATAAGCAACCATTTCTGATTAAAAAACACATGTGAAAAATTGTGGAAATAGCATTTAGGAAATAAACTCTTAATAATTCTTAAACAAAATTGTCATCTCACCTCTTAGCTTTGGTGTCATGTTCCCCAGAGAGACTCATTTTAGAGGCAGGGCCCCCTCCTCTCTCTCCCCCAGAGAGACTCATTTTAGAGGCAGGGCCCCCCTCCTCTCTCTCCCCAGAGAGACTCATTTTAGACCACTGACCCCTAAACAGAGATCCAACATGTTGGTTGTAGTTAACACAGTAATTCTTGAATGTGAATTGTCATCATTTATTAATTATCTCTTACAAAACATTTACTAACAGACATATCGAAACAGTCAGGTGATTTAATGCAATCACATGAATATGTAGTTGTGACATCTCTTCACCATGGCCATGTCACACACTTATTTGTATTCATTAAAAGTCGGCCATTTATTATTTTTGAATCTGTTCTTTTCTAAACGTATCTGAGAATGTAGACAGAAGGGCTAAAACGGGCTTGATTGATCGGGGGGGTCAGTGATCTATACAGAAAGGTTTTTTGCAACAATTAAAATATTTTTTATTATTTAAAGTAGGCTAGGTTATAATGTATAACAGTATTTTTTTGTGTAAAGCAGATCAAGGTCTATACCTCATCAAGTGGTGACCCATCATTCAGGGCAGGTGGCCTTTCCTGTTTTGCATGTTATTGTGGCATTAATAAGTGTCACATATCAGTTTGCTAACAATGTAAAAAAAAATACATATATATATATCATTGAGTTAATAAAGCAGCATACAAACATGGTCTCTTTTTTGTTTTCTTGAGTAAGGCAGCTCCAAAATGCAGGTGTTTCAGCCTAGCTCAGTGCTTTCTGTGGTGGTGGGGCAAGCCAGAAGAAAATACAGAGCGTTGCTTCGTGATTGGCTCAGTGTTCTGTCACTCATGGGGACACTATGTCACTGCCAAGTCTAAGGGTAGAGCTAGAAAATTCAAGCCCCTTGGGTGCTGCCACAGAGTTATATTAGAAGTGCCCATCCAAGAAGGTCATTGGCCAACAGATAAAATGACGTCAAATCACATTATATCTACAGTAGCTTTGATTGGACTGATCATGTCAACATCATACTTTAAAAATCTTAGCCAGCAGTCATCATCACGAATCAGGTCGACAATCTACAGGCAAATCCTTTTTAATCCTTGTCATATGAAGATAAATAATGAAGAGAAATGATAGGGCAGCTGTTGGGACTCTGCTGTTGGGACTCTGCTGTTGGGACTCTGCTGTTGGGACTTTGCTTTATGTAGGCCCTAATAGTTTGTGGCCACCGTTTGTCACCGTTATAGTGCAATGAATGTATTGTTTAGTGTTGTGTTGTGGAGTGGCTTTGCTGGCATGCATCCCCCTTTATTTATGTTTTGCCCCACCAAGATTGACATGCTAAAATCACCACTGACCTCAGCTATAGCCTAGATGACCAGCCTAAACCTGTTCAGACCAGTTCCCATAACGTTATAACAGTAACAGTAGCAGGAGCCTAGGCCTGATACAGATGGAGGTCTATACCTCAGCTATAGCCTACATATCCTAGATGACCAGCCTAAACCTGTTCAGATCAGTTCCCATAACGTTATAGACCTAACAGTAGCAGGACAGAGCTTGTAGCCTAGGCATGGTATTTTACACACCATTTCAAACGGAGACTATCAGGTTTGTCAGCATGATAAATGATCATAGCTCAAACCTACTCTGACTATTGAATGTCTGACGTCGACCTAACCTTATAATAGTTTGTAGTTTAGCCTAGACCTATGAGAGTCTGCCCGTCTTTCCTACATATCAACACATTCATCCGACTTCTAATGTTACCGAGAAATACATGCCCCAGTTTCAACAGCCATTGTGTAACTGCGTAGGCTACACACTTACTTTCACGTTCATATGAGGAAATCACATAACTTCTTACAGTCGCTGGTGCAGCCGCCTGTTCTCTTGCAGATGAAGTAGCTTTTATAGGCGACTCATTCAACCAGCCTAAGCAACAGTAAATAAAAGATGTCAAATGGTCAAAAGTCAATCCTGATATAGCCATGTACACCAAAGAGAGGTGTATTGCTACAGATGTAGGATCTTAATTTTAGCCAGTTTGCTACAGCAGGACAATAATCCTGCAGCAACAGGACATTTTAATTATTATGTGGATTATAATGAATGATTAATTTTATAATAGAAAAGTGCAATTGATCATCTTCAGAAACCTTTTTTAAAGCTTAAATACACTCAAATACACTACTAGTTTTAGTTATCCTGCTACAGGGTGATCAAATGAAGATCCTACATCTGTAGAGAGATTATGTCTTTATCTAAATAAGGCAGTTTGAGTTATTAGCAATAACGTTGCAACTGTCAGCTGCTGTAAACCTATGTGATTGGATGTTATAGACCCCCATCTGAACAGTTTCTTTCCCCATGCTGTGGCCCTCACCAACTGGCCATCTGGCCCATAGAGACTAAAGGACTATACACTCTATGCTGCACACCACATCAAGCCATCTCTGAACTGTACACTACCATCTGGTCCATAGAGACTAAAGGACTATACACTCTATGCTGCTCACCACATCAAGCCATCTCTGAACTGTACACTACCATCTGGCCCATAGAGACTAAAGGACTATACACTCTATGCTGCCCACCACATCAAGCCATCTCTGAACTGTACACTACCATCTGGCGCATAGAGACTAAAGGACTATACACTCTATACTGCTCACCACATCAAGCCATCTCTGAACTGTACACTAAATAACTGAACTATACTGCATTTGCACTCTGTTCATCTCTCTTAGATATATTTATACTGGTACTGTAAATGTGGACATCCACCGTATAGCAACTGTACAGTGAGGGAAAAAAGTATTTGATCCCCTGCTGATTTTGTATGTTTGCCCACTGACAAAGAAATGATCAGTCTATAATTTTAATCGTAGGTCTATTTGTATTGATCTGTATACCAACTGTATACCCACTGTACTGTAAATCTGTATACCAACTGTATTCCCACTGTACTGTATATCTGTATACCAACTGTATTCCCACTGTACTGTATATCTGTATACCAACTGTATTCCCACTGTACTGTATATCTGTATACCAACTGTATACCCACTGTACTGTATATCTGTATATCCACTGTTCATTATCTTATAGCTCTATGCTCACTCTTCCTAGTTGTGCATAATGTTGTACAGACATTTGTGTAAACTCATCTGTCTGTATTCTGTCTCTAAATGTTGTCTGTCACTATCACCATGTAGAATTATGTGTACAGATGTAAGATTTAATTTGAACACCCCCCACCCCCCCAACCCCCCACCCCCCACCCCCCACTGCAGAATAACTTTCCCGCAATGCAGGAAATGTAAAACTTGTAGTGTATTTTAGGTTTTAAAAGGCTTTTGAAGTTTGTAATTTCCACTTACAAATTCCAGACTTGAGTTTCACTTAATAAAAATGTATCAACCGGTACAAAAATGTCCATTAATTATAATTCACATAATAATTCACATTTTCTGATGCTGCAGGAATATTTTCCTGCTGTAGCAAACTGGCTCAAATTAAGATCCTACATATGTATGTGCAAATGTACTTGGCAAATAAAGGTGATTCTGATTCTGCAAAGGTTGAGTCTCTAGATTCCCTTGCTGCTCTGGTGAAATAATTAAATGGTTGTCATAGTGATTTAAACTGGGCCTGGTTATCTCCCAACTTTGAGACCATGCCATTTGTTACATTTCACCCAATTGATAAAGGAAGCTAGAAGGCTGAACCCAGAAGACAACTCTAAATGAACACTAACTGATATTATCCTAAAATCCTTTCACTCATATTGTTGTGTCTCTTTGTTCAACGGACGTCGGGTAGCCTGTGATATTAATATTGTAGAAAACAGTGGGGCAGGGCAGTGAACCCAGGTCGCTGGCGAAAAAGGCAAACACCCTAAGCATCGCAGCAATATGGTTAAACCTAATTATAACCTGTCTATAGGGTTAAACCTAATTATAACCTGTCTATAGGGTTAAACCTAATTATAACCTGTCTATAGGGTTAAACCTAATTATAACCTGTCTATAGGGTTAAACCTAATTATAACCTGTCTATAGGGTTAAACCTAATTATAACCTGTCTATAGGGTTAAACCTAATTATAACCTGTCTATAGGGTTAAACCTAATTATAACCTGTCTATAGGGTTAAACCTAATTATAACCTGTCTATAGGGTTAAACCTAATTATAACCTGTCTATAGGGTTAAACCTAATTATAACCTGTCTATAGGGTTAAACCCTAATTATAACCTGTCTATAGGGTTAAACCTAATTATAACCTGTCTATAGGGTTAAACCTAATTATAACCTGTCTATAGGGTTAAACCTAATTATAACCTGTCTATAGGGTTAAACCTAATTATACATTCCCACATGGTGGGAATTGGAATGTGGCTCACACTGCCCCCTCCGACCAGGAAGTCGACTACTCACACGTCCGAGCCGTGCGTTCTGATGGCCTCACAGCCGCCATTCCACTTCTGACACCAATGTAATTCTCTGGCAACAGCTCTGGTGGACATTCCTGCAGTCAGCATGCCAATGGCACGCTCCCTCAAAACCTGAGACATCTGTGGCATTGTGTTTTGTGACAAAACTGCACATTTTCAAGTGGCATTTTATTGTCTCCAGCACAAGGTGTACCTGTGTAATGATCATGCTGTTTAATCAGCTTCTTGATATTCCACCCCTGTCTGGTGGATGAATTATCTTGGCAACGGATAAATGCTCACTAACAGGGATGTTAACAAATGTGTGCACAAAATCGGAGAGAAATATGCTTTTTGTGCGTATGGAACATTTCTGGGATATTTTATTTCAGCTCATGAAACATGGGACCAACACTTTACATGTTGCGTTTATACACTGCTCAAAAAAATTAAGGGAACACTAAAATAACACATCCTAGATCTGAATGAATGAAATAATCTTATAAAATACTTTTTTCTTTACATAGTTGAATGTGCTGACAACAAAATCACACAAAAAATATCAATGGAAATCAAATTTATCAACCCATGGAGGTCTGGATTTGGAGTCACCCTCAAAATTAAAGTGGAAAACCACACTACAGGCTGATCCAACTTTGATGTAATGTCCTAAAAACAAGTCAAAATGAGGCTCAGTAGTGTGTGTGGCCTCCACGTGCCTGTATGACCTCCCTACAACGCCTGGGCATGCTCCTGATGAGGTGGCGGATGGTCTCCTGAGGGATCACCTCCCAGACCTGGACTAAAGCATCCACCAACTCCTGGACAGTCTGTGGTGCAACGTGGCGTTGGTGGATGGAGTGAGACATGATGTCCCAGATGTGCTCAATTGGATTCAGGTCTGGGGAACGGGCGGGCCAGTCCATAGCACTAATGCCTTCCTCTTGCAGGAACTGCTGACACACTCCAGCCACATGAGGTCTAGCATTGTCTTGCATTAGGAGGAACCCAGGGCCAACCACACCAGCATATGGTCTCACAAGGGGTCTGAGGATCTCATCTCGGTACCTAATGGCAGTCAGGCTACCTCTGGCGAGCACATGGAGGGCTGTGCGGCCCCCCAAAGAAATGCCACCCCACACCATGACTGACCCACCGCCAAACCGGTCATGCTGGAGGATGTTGCAGGCAGCAGAACGTTCTCCACAGCGTCTCCAGACTCTGTCACGTCTGTCACATGTGCTCAGTGTGAACCTGCTTAAATCAGAGAAGAGCACAGGGCGCCAGTGGCGAATTTGCCAATCTTGGTGTTCTCTGGCAAATGCCAAACGTCCTGCACGGTGTTGGGCTGTAAGCACAACCCCCACCTGTGGACGTCGGGCCCTCATACCACCCTCATGGAGTCTGTTTCTGACCGTTTGAGCAGACACATGCACATTTGTGGCCTGCTGGAGGTCATTTTGCAGGGCTCTGGCAGTGCTCCTCCTGCTCCTCCTTGCACAAAGGCAGAGGAAGCCGTCCTGCTGCTGGGTTGTTGCCCTCCTACGGCCTCCTCCACGCTCTCCTGATGTACTGGCCTGTCTCCTGGTAGCGCCTCCATGCTCTGGACACTACGCTGACAGACACAGCAAACCTTCTTGCCACAGCTCGCATTGATGTGCCATCCTGGATGAGCTGCACTACCTGAGCCACTTGTGTGGGTTGTAGACTCCGTCTCATGCTACCACTAGAGTGAAAGCACCGCCAGCATTCAAAAGTGACCAAAACATCAGCCAGGAAGCATAGGAACTGAGAAGTGGTCTGTGGTCACCACCTGCAAAACCAGTCCTTTATTGGGGGTGTCTTGCTAATTGCCTATAATTTCCACCTGTTGTCTATTCCATTTGCAGAACAACATGTGAAATGTATTGTCAATCAGTGTTGCTTCCTAAGTGGACAGTTTGATTTCACAGAAGTGTGATTGACTTGGAGTTACATTGTGTTGTTTAAGTGTTCCCTTTATTTTTTGAGCAGTGTATTTTTGTTCAGTATATAACGTACCAACGTCCAACCTCAAAATATAAATGGAAATACCAAAGCCTGTAACAACATGTAGTCGTGACTGATATCTTTCACCTCATCTCCCTGTTACTGTTTGTTTAGGTAGTTATAGACAGTGCAGCAACACAAGGCCACATTCCTCTCAGCCCTTCCACTCTCTTAGGCTAATGTGTATTTATTAAAAGTAGACTATTTCTTTCAATCTGTTCTTTTCTAAACGTATCTGAGAATGTAGACAGAAGGGCTAAAATGGACATGATTGATCTGAGGGGGATCAGATCCGTACAGAAAGGTTTTTTGCAACAAGTAAGAGATTTATATTATGTAAAGTAGGCTAGGTTATAATATATAATAGTGGTTTGTTAGTGATATGCAGATGGAGGTCTATACCTCAGCTATAGCCTACATATCCTAGATGACCAGCCTAAACCGGTTCAGATCAGTTCACAGTGGTTATCAGTAGCAGGATTGATCACCTACAAATCGGTTTTAACCAGTATATCTAGCTTGCATCATAGTACACCCCTCAGGCTACATACAGGTTTCAGCATGAGGCAGGCATCAACAGCCGAGTTGTAGGCTACAACCTGGGTCGTGTTCATTAGTTGACTCCGCAGCCAACAGTTTTAAAATGTTGCATAAACAGTTTACTCCAAACGCTGTCCAACGTGACCTAAACGGTTTCTGTTGCCAAACGTTTTGCTATGGTGGGCACTAATGAACACACACAACCTGTTTCGAGGAAGTGTAAGTTGTTGTTAGTCTTTCCACTGTATTTATTTGTCTCTCTTTCTCACGAAATACCTTCCTGAGTGAAAAGAGTTAACAGTAGATTAGAAAGAGAAAATGTTGTTGCTTGTTGTGTTTTAAGCCTGTTTTGAGAAGACAAGTCTATAGACCTATGATACAGTACACTCTTAGAAAAAAGAGTTCCAAAAGGGTCCTCTGGCTGTCCCAATAGGGAGAACGCTTTTGGGTTCCAGGTAGAACCCTTCTGGCTTCCATGTAGAACCCTCTGTGGAAAGGATTCTTCATGGAACCCAAAAGGGTTCTACCTAGGACCAAAAGGGTTCTACAAAGGGTTCTCCTATGGGGACAGCCAAAGAACCCTTTTTAGATTCTAGATAGTGTAGGAGTGATCACCCTGGGGCACACAGATGGAAACAGAAGGAATTCACCCCACGCATCTAATTTATATCCAAAACATGTTAAGGAGAGTAGGCCTATTATAACACTGTCCACAAAACATATAATCAACTATATTAATACACATAACAATATCATCAACTATATTAATACACATAACAATATCATCAACTATATGAATACACATAACAATATCATCAACTATATTAATACACATAACAATATCATCAACTATATTAATACACATAACAATATCATCAACTATATTAATACACATAACAATATCATCAACTATATTAATACACATAACAATATCATAAACTATATTATACACATAACAATATCATCAACTATATTAATACACATAACAATATCATCAACTATATTAATACACATAACAATATCATCAACTATATTAATATCATAACAATCGTCGTCTTACCTTTTATATGTCTCTCAATAGAAGTAGAGTCTGGAATGATCATTCGGTGGTGGAAAGTTCCTTTAGTTTGTTCTGCTCATTTCCATATCAGGTTCTACCTGTTCTCTCTCCCACTCCCTGTCTCTTTATAGCTCTTACAATGTGCCTTGGCATACATTCTACAAGTGTCTGGAACTCCAAATGTAGTTCTGATTTAGTGTTCCAAATGAAAACAATTTGATTAAACAGGTTAATATGGTTAAAATACATTAAGACTGAGTAATGCTGTGATTGTTTTTATTATTTTGTATTGAAATGTTTGACTTTATTTTCCCTATGTCCTTTCAATATAGGAACAATTTGTGAAATGACAGCCTTCTGTAAATATGGACAAAAGTCTATGGATTCATTTGATGGTATGTGTCTTGCAACATTATGTAAAATGACAGGTTGAAAAACACTACATCTTCCTAGGTGCATATGTGGGAAGCAACGCAAACTGTCTCCCCTATGTGTGTGCCATCCCTAAACATCAAGTGTTTGTGGTTCATTAACATGTTTATTGTCAAGGTTGAAAAAAGAAAAAAGAAAAAAAAGTATCTTGAACTCTATTGGAGGGATGTGACATCATTCTTCCACAAGAAATTCCATAATTGAGTGTTTTGTTGATGGTTGTCTTCCATTGGGTTGAGACCTGGTGACTGAGACGGCCATGGCATATTGTGAAACATCAGCAAGTTCAGCAGTCTTCATCAATGAAGCTCCTGCCAAACGTGCCCCAACAATCACCAATCGTTAAGCTCTTCCCGAGCAGGGTCACCGTCTCTCTTCATTGCAGCTCCTCTCTCCCCAAGGGTAGCAGCTCCTCTCTCCCCAGGGGTAACAGCTCCTCTCGTTCCCCAGGGGTAACAGCTCCTCTCTCCCTAGGGGTAACAGCTCCTCTCTCACCAGGGGTAACAGCTCCTCTCTACCCAAGGGGTAGCAGCTCCTCTCTCCCCAGGGGTAACAGCTCCTCTCTCCCCAGGGGTATCAGCTCCTCTCTCCCCAGGGGTAACAGCTCCTCTCTCCCCAGGGGTAACAGCTCCTCTCTCCCCAGGGGTAGCAGCTCCTCTCTCCCCAGGGGTAGCAGCTCCTCTCTCCCCAGGGGTAGCAGCTCCTCTCTCCCCAGGGGTAGCAGCTCCTCTCTCCCCAGGGGTATCAGCTCCTCTCTCCCCAGGGGTAACAGCTCCTCTTTCCCCAGGGGTAACAGCTCCTCTCTCCCCAGGGGTAACAGCTCCTCTCTCCCCAGGGGTAGCAGCTCCTCTCTCCCCCAGGGGTAACAGCTCCTCTCTCCCCAGGGGTAACAGCTCCTCTCTCCCCAGGGGTAGCAGCTCCTCTCTCCCCCCAGGGGTAACAGCTCCTCTCTCCCCAGGGGTAACAGCTCCTCTCTCCCCAGGGGTAACAGCTCCTCTCTCCCCAGGGATAGCAGCTCCTCTCTCCCCTAGGATTTGAAGACATCGGTGGCTTAGCCCACAGCCAGTAGGAGGGTCCGGGAAGGAATTTCAACAGCTAAATCCAGGAATACATCACCAGTGTATTGCCAAAAACCACTCAAGAACTTCAAATATAGACTCTGACCTGTCCAATGAGCCAAACTGATTAAATAATCCCACAGTACCTAAACACTCTTTCTCTCTCTCTCTCTCTCTCTCTCTCTCTCTCTCTCTCTCTCTCTCTCTCTCTCTCTCTCTCTCTCTCTCGCTCTCTCGCTCTCTCTCTCTCTCTCTCTCTCTCTTCTCTGTCTCTGTCTCTCTCTCTCTCTCTCTCTCTCCCCCCCTCTCTCTCTCTCTCTCTCTCTCTCTCTCTCTCTCTCTCTCTCTCTCTCTCTCTCTCTCTCTCTCTCTCTCTCTCTGTCTCTCTCTCTCTCTCTCTCTCTCTCCCCTCTCTCTCTCTCTCTCTCTCTCTCTCTCTCTCTCTCTCTCTCTCTCTCTCTCTCTCTCACACACACACACACAGTGCAGTAATTATAATCCCTATATCAGCTTTTAGTGATAGTCTACTGTGTGTTCTCCCCTCCTCTGTCTCTCTCCATCACTTTCTCTGTGTCGTCTATTGATGTCTTTCATCTTGTCTGGTGTCTCTCTCCATCATATCATATTCTTCTGTTGCTGTCTCTGTGTCTTGTCTGGTGTCTCTCTCCATCATATCATATTCTTCTGTTGCTGTCTCTGTGTATTGTCTGGTGTCTCTCTCCATCATATCATATTCTTCTGTTGCTGTCTCTGTGTCTTGTCTGATGTTTCTCTTTAGTTTGCAATCCAAATTTGGAGCTATTGGAATTTTAACATGTTATCCCATGTACATGGTGTAATTTACTGATGGTCCCTAACTAGCCCCATAGGGATATCCAAAGTCAACCCAAATCTACCACAGGCATTACGATTGGGTCGCATGCAGTTGCATTCTGAATTGATTATTACTTGGTGTGCGATGTGGGCAACCTTCATTCACGTTGTGATGCAGTCACAACCACAAGTCTCACTAAACTCAGTTTTGGACAAGACTGACTTCATGACCAAAATTATCCGCGGAATTGTGCCATGTTTATTCTGGTGATAACTGGATCACTGGCTGTCTCATGGAGTGTATGAGGGTGAGTGTCATGGTCAGGATGGCCTGAACTCAGAGCCTGATAGAATACCAAGGAAAACCGTAGTAACTGCAGTAGAACATGGTGGAACAAAGCCAGATGGCAGTAACCTCACTTACTGCTGTTTCCTTGGTTTTTACTGGGATTTTGTAGTTACAGCAAATTTGACCCTCCATTTTCTCTGAAACTGAAGATAATTGAACCAGGACACTTTGTCACAAGATATAACAGATACTACGAAGCCTGATTTAGGTCTGAACTCATCTTTGACCAAATGTGTAGCAGCTGTTTGCAATTGTACGGCAGAATAGCTGTGCACATAATCCTAATACCTCTTCATGGACTACATTTGAACACTTAAACATTGTCTTCTTTTAGGGCGGGACCTGGTATGGTATGGTCACATTGCCTAGTGGTTATAACGTTGGGCCAGTAATTGAAAGGTCGCAGGTTCGAATACCCGAGCCGTCAATGTGTAAATCTGTTGATGTGCCCTTAAGCAAGGCACTTAACACTAACTTGCTTCATGGGTGCAGTACTACTATGGCTGACCCTGGAACACAACACATTTCACTGCACCTATCCGGTGTATCTGACAATAAAAACATACATATTTTTTTGCAATTACAACAGTTAATTTAACAAAGCTGGTTATAACTCTTGTTGACGTTGATCCAAGGACACCTTGACTTGCATTACCCTCTTACTGCAGAAAAATATTCTCATGAAATCATGTGACTTATAGTTAGAGAGAACGATTCCTGTAAACGCACACTGCTACAAGCAGGAAACAAGGTATGGACAAACCAGAAATGTGACATTTCTGTTTGATAGTAACCCTGAATGATGAATGTGTGATCTATCTTGTCATCTTTTTGGCCAACCACATTGGAACATTCTAATCTTTAAGGACATGAAGTATGGAGTCATTGTTTTCAGGAAGGTGTCTCCATGGTGATAGGAGGGACAGGAGGCACACTAAAGGGCAAGGGCAGCCGCCTGAACTACTGCCCTACAAAGGCAAAGAGCAGTCCACGCAAATGTCCGTGCATATCAACCATAACCACTGATCTGACCTATGACCCCTAAAATGCTGATACTGAACTCTGCCTTTGTATGACCTTAAACAAGTATATGGGTAATGCAACGGCAAAGTGCAGCATCAAGAAATCTAAATATGTTGATCCAACTTTCTTGTTGTTTATCTGTTTGATGGAAACGGTTTGATAGTTGTTACTACCTTCCAACTGTATTAAATGGTGTTATGTAGTCGTGTTTTCATGTTTTCAATGTTGTATTATAGTAGGCCTAAGGTTATTTCATCATGGAGAATGTTCATACTTAAGAAATACTTGACATTGTATGACTATCATTATAATGCTGTTTTACCATTATTTACTCTCTCTCTCTCACACACACACACTCACAGACACACACACACACACACACACACACACACACACACACACACACACACACACACACACACACACACATATCCCCCCCCACACACACACACTCACTGTGCAGTAATTAGAATCTATAGAGCAGCTTTAAGTGATACAGTCTACTGTGTGATCTCCCCTCCTCTGCCTCTCTCCATTACTTTCTCTGTCTTCTGTTGCTGTCTCTCTTGTCTCCCCTCTTCTGTTGCTGTCTCTCTTGTCTGCCCTCTTCTGTTGCTGTCTCTCTTGTCTCCCCTCTTCTGTTGCTGTCTCTCTTGTCTGCCCTCTTCTGTTGCTGTCTCTCTTGTCTCCCCTCTTCTGTTGCTGTCTCTCTTGTCTCCCCTCTTCTGTTGCTGTCTCTCTTGTGTCCCCTCTTCTGTTGCTGTCTCTCTTGTCTCCCCTCTTCTGTTGCTGTCTCTCTTGTCTGCCCCCTTCTGTTGCTGTCTCTTGTCTGCCCTTTTCTGTTGCTGTCTCTCTTGTCTCCCCTCTTCTGTTGCTGTCTCTTGTCTCCCCTCTTCTGTTGATGTCTCTCTTGTCTCCCCTCTTCTGTTGCTGTCTCTCTTGTCTCCCCCCTTCTGTTGCTGTCTCTCTTGTCTGCCCTCTTCTGTTGCTGTCTCTCTTGTCTCCCCTCTTCTGTTGCTGTCTCTCTTGTCTGCCCTCTTCTGTTGCTGTCTCTCTTGTCTGCCCTCTTCTGTTGCTGTCTCTCTTGTCTGCCCTCTTCTGTTGCTGTCTCTAATGTCTCCCCTCTTCTGTTGCTGTCTCTCTTGTCTGCCCTCTTCTGTTGCTGTCTCTCTTGTCTGCCCTCTTCTGTAAATTGTATTTTGCTGTCTGTGTCTTGTCTGTTGTCTGTGTCTTGTCTGTTGTTGTCTGTGTCTTGACTGTTGCTGTCTGTGTCTTGTCTGTTGCTGTCTCTGTCTTGTCTGTTGTCTGTGTCTTGTCTGTTTCAATCTGTGTCTTGTCTGTTGCTATCTGTGTCTTGTCTGTTGCTGTCTCAGGTTCTAGTTTGTTACTGTCTCCTGTGTCTATTTTCTTCTGTTATGGCCTGTTCTGTCTCTCTCCATCATATCCTGTTCTTCTGTTGCTGTCTCTGTGTCTTGTCTGGTGTCTCTCTCCATCATATCCTATTCTTCTGTTGCTGTCTCTATGTCTTGTCTGGTGTCTCTCTCCATCACCAGAAATATTGGTGAGGGTTAGGCCTACTCCAATACAACATTGAAAACATGGAAACACGACTACATAACACCATTAAATACAGTTGGAATATAGTTACAACACTCAAACTGTTTCCATCAAACAGAAAAACAACAAGAAAGCTGGATAAACACATTTAGATTTCTACAAACTGCACTTTGCTTGTGCATGACCCATACAGCTGTTTAAGGTCATACAAAGGCAGAGTGCAGTATCAGCATTTAAGGGGTCATAGGTCAGATCAGTGGTCATGGTTGATATGCATGGACCAAAAAACACAACTGTAAAGCCATTTTTCTCAGATTCACTGTTTGTGTAGACTGCTCTTTGCCTTTGTAGGGCAGTAGTTCAGGTGGCTTCCCTTGCCCTTAGTCTGCCTCCTGTCCCTCCTATCGCCATGGAGACACCTTCCTGAAAACAATGACTCCATACTTTGCTGAAACCTGTTCTGCCAGTTCATGTCCTTAAAGATGAATGTTGGAATGTTCCAATGTGGTTACCCCAAAAAGATGACAAGACAGATCACACATCCATAACTTGTTTCCTGCTTGTAGCAGGCCGCTTTTACAGGATTCATTTTCTCTAACTATGAGTCATATGATTTCATGAGAATATTTTTCTGGAGTGAGAGTGTAATGCAAGTCAAGGTGTCCTTGGATGAATGTCAACAAGATTTATAACCAGCATTGTTAAATTAACTGTTGTAATAAATAATTAAGAATTTGTAAATGTATTGTCACAGACACAGGATAGATGCAGTGAAATGTGTTGTTTTACAGGGCCATAGTAATACGGCGCCCCCTGGAGCAAATCAGGTGTAAGTGCCTTGCTTAAGGGCACAGACAGATTTTACCTTGACGGCTCAGGTATTCGAACCAGCAACCTTTCAGTTACTGGCCCCATTAGGTAATCTTACCATACCATACCAGTTTACGCCTAAAAGAAGACATTGTTCAAGTGTTCAAATGTAGTCCATGAAGAGGTATTAAGATTATGTGCACAGCTATTCTGCCGTACATTTGCAAACTGCTGCTACACATTTGGTCAAAGATGAGTTCAGACCTAAATCAGACTTCGTAGTATCTGTTATATCTTGTGACAAAGTGTCCTGGTTCAATTATCTTCTGTTTCAGAGAAAATGGAGGGTCAAATTTGCTGTAATTACAAATTCCCAGTAAAAACCAAGGAAACAGCAGTAAGTGAGGTTACTGCCATCTGGCTTTGTTCCACCATGTTCTACTGCAGTTACTACGGTTTTCCTTGGTATTCTATCAGGCTCTGAGTTCAGGCCATCCCGACCATCACACTCACCCTCACACACTCCATGAGACAGCCAGTGGTCCAGTTATCACCAGAATAAAACATGGCACAATCACGCAGAAACATTATGGTTTAACTTCGCATTGAAATGCAAATACCCAGATAATGGTAAGAAAGATAGCAAACAAAATATTGAAACGGCTCGCTAACATAAAGAAAAGGACAGCATTGACAGTAATACAAAGTCACATAAGGATAAACATTCTCCGTGATGAAATAGTTCTTACCTTATGGATAAAAACAGCTTGAGGGTTGCTACAATACAACATTCCAAACATGAAAACACAACTACACAACACCATTAAAAACCACAAGAAAGCTGGATAAACACATTTAGATTTTTTAGATACTGCGCTTTGCTTTTGCATGACCCATACAGCTGTTTAAGGTCATGCAAAGGCAGAGTGCAGTATCAGAATTTAAGGGGTCATAGGTCAGATCAGTGGTCATAATAAGATGATACATCAGTGCATTTACACTTATCTACCTACGACATATTTGGCTGGACAGCAAAAACAACTTTAAAGCCTTTTTGTCTTCAGTTGTACTGTTTTCTAGTTGATGCTCTTTGCCTTTGTAGGGCCGTTTATTCAAGCAGTCAACGGACAACAACTCTTAATGCAATCACGGGAAAACACTTTTGAAAGCAGTTTTGACCTTTGTTAAAAAAGAGGGGATCCAAGCTTTCCATTGATAACACGTTTATTTCTATACTCCTACAATTGGGCTAATGCATTGTTTTTAAAATGCAGTTACAACCTGAGTGTCAAGCATGGTTTAGGATCATTCACAACAGAGCTCTTAAAGGGGCAACGGCATCTTAAAACCGGAGTATCAAGCATGGTTTAGGAACATTTGCAACAGAGCTCTTAAAGGGGCAACAGCATCTTAAAAGGGGAGTATCAAGCATGGTTTAGGAACATTTGCAACAGAGCTCTTAAAGGGGCAACGGCATCTTAAAACCGGAGTATCAAGCATGGTTTAGGAACATTTGCAACAGAGCTCTTAAAGGGGGCAAACGGCATCTTAAAACCGGAGTGTCAAGCATGGTTTAGAACATTTGCAACAGAGCTCTTAAAGGGGCAACGGCATCTTAAAAGGGCAACTTTGTAATAGAAACCCCCCAACAACAATTCTGAGTGAATAATAATAATAATAATAATAATAATAATAATAATAATAATCAGGAAGTTGTGTCCAATGGGGTAAATGCAGATGGACAAACCCCATGCTTCATTTATAGCCACTATGCTGCATCCGTTGGGCTACAGGGGATCATGCTTATTGCTAATAGCACATCTGATAATAGACCATGAATATAGGATATATGGTTCAATATGTTAAAATCATTTAACATCTGATAATAGACCATGAATACAGGCTATATGGTTCAATATGTTAAAATCATTTAACATCTGATAATAGACCATGAATATAGGATATATGGTTCAATATGTTAAAATCATTTACCATCTGATAATAGACCATGAATATAGGATATATGGTTCAATATGTTAAAATCATTTACCATCTGATAATAGACCATGAATACAGGATATATGGTTCAATATGTTAAAATCATTTACCATCTGATAATAGACCATGAATATAGGATATATGGTTCAATATGTTAAAATCATTTAACATCTGATAATAGACCATGCATACAGGCTATATGGTTCAATATGTTAAAATCATTTAACATCTGATAATAGACCATGAATACAGGATATATGGTTCAATATGTTAAAATCATTTAACATCTGATAATAGACCATGCATATAGGATATATGGTTCAATATGTTAAAATCATTTAACATCTGACAATAGACCATGCATACAGGCTATATGGTTCAATATGTTAAAATCATTTAACATCTGATATTAGACCATGCATACAGGCTATATGGTTCAATATGTTAAAATCATTTAACATCTGATAATAGACCATGCATACAGGCTATATGGTTCAATATGTTAAAATCATTTAACATCTGATAATAGACCATGCATATAGGCTATATGGTTCAATATGTTAAAATCATTTAACATCATCTTTACCAATATCTTATTGGGCTCATTCATGGAGGTGGAAATTATATTTTAGATGGTGTCAGCATCATTGTATTTTCATTCATTCTGGAGTAGAACGGCCTTTTTCTTGTCACCAGAACTGAGCTTCTTAGAGCTGAGCTTCTCAAGAAGTTTCCCCAGGAGGACCCTGGGAACCCTGAGCAAGGGGACTGGAATTGGTCAAATTTGCAGTTTAATACATTTACAGAAATGATCCTCTTTTCCTAAAAGCATGATGGTCATGACTTGTTTACGTGAAAAGGGAGATTAATTTAGCACAAGACAATCAATCTGAGGTCGACTTAAGTATATATATTTTTTGCTTCAACCCCTGAGATTTGGCTGTTCTACGAGTACGAATGGTCTGTGTAACGTTAATAACGATGGTTTTGGGGAACAGCTCAGAGATTTAATGATGCTCCTAACGATGAACTTGGCCTTAAGATGCTTTTGGGAAACCGGATCCTGGATGAGACCATCTGCTAAATGACTAAAATGTCAAATGTAAGGTTTTAAACACTTCCTGTAATTGCTTCCTGACTCCCAGCGTACAAGTTACAGTCTGGCTGTAGCAGGCTGCCTAGTAAATTAAATGTCTTTGGCCCCCATTACACTAAAACATGTAGGCACAATGTTGTCCTCATCCATGTCATTTACAAGAACAAAATATTCAAACTGTTCTGTATATGAGCTCCAATGCTCAATACTTTCATCAAACTGTCCAATGTTTCCAACAATTCCAGCCATTTTTCATTTCTCAATAAGCTCCTGATTGTCATTCACTTCAATATTGTCCTCAACCACGGCAATATTTTCCTCAGTCACGTGATCTTCATTCACTTCCCTCACTGACGTTTCCTACTAAGTTCGCTCATTTAGAAGATTTAATTAAAAGGTTTGTCTTCACAGTTTAATAAATGTCTTTCCTGTAATCACTGTATATTCCACCTTTTTAATCATGTTGTTTTCCCGCTCCGATGTCCGTCTCGAGTCATTTTCTGCCGTCCATGACGATGTTAACTCTTTCTTAGCTAGCTGGACTATGCACTTGCCTCTGCTAGCAGTACACTGTGCTAACATTAGCCTAGACTGGACTACAGAAAATAACAGTTTTAAACAGTTGTAAAAAAAAACACTTCTTCCAGACAGAATAGTTCCTGTAGATTCAGACTTACTCATCACCAATCTGTTGTTATGTCTCGTGGGTTTCATAACCACGTCTGTATAACAATTCAATAATGATGAGACAGGAGACAGGAATCAGTTCAACCATTTATCTGGAACGTGATCATCTCAACACATACAAACCCCCATGATGCTCTGCAGCACAACCCCAATATACAACAAATACATAGATAAGTAAATGGACACTAAATAAAACTCATAGAGGAATTTAAATGTTCAGTTGTAGAAAGTAGGGCCATGGGATAGGGTCAGAAAGGTCAGTATGTTTGATAACTGGTTACAGAGGTGACATAACAAGCATAAGGTCCATTATAACACAGTGAAGTAGAGGTGGGAGCTAAAAGCAGACATGGACAGTGAGACGGTGTGAGGAGGTCAGGGGTGAAACACTAGATCAGGACAGGTAGAAATGGCAGGGCTGGAAATAGACACAGAGACACATTCTGATCATGGCTCAGACCTGACCTGAGACACCCAAACAGAAGATGCCATAGCAAAGTCCTGTCCAGCACATGGAAATGTGTCCAGTGTGTGTGTGTCCAGTGTGTGTTTGTCCAGTGTGTGTGTGTGTGTGTGTCCTGTGTGTGTGTGTGTTCAATGTGTGTGTGTCCAGTATGTGTGTGTGTTCAGTGTCAGTGTATGTGTGTGTTCAGTGTGTGAGTGTGTGTGTGTCCAGTGTGTGTGTGTCCAGTGTGTGTCTGTCCAGTGTGTGTGTGTGTGTGTGTGTGTGTGTGTGTGTCCAGTGTGTGTGTGTGTTCAGTGTGTGTTCTGTGTGTGTGGATGCGTGTCCAGTGTGTGTGTGTGTCCAGTGTGTGTGTGTGTGTGTGTGTTCAGTGTGTGTGTGTCTGTGTGTGTGTGTGTGTGTGTGTGTTTCAGCGTGTGTGTTCAGTGTGTTGTGTGTATCCAGCGTGTATGTTTAGTGAGTGTGTGTCCAGTGTGTGTGTGTGTGTGTGTGTGTGTTCAGCGTGTGTGTGTTCAGTGTGTGTGTGTCCAGTGTCCAGTGTGTGTGTGTGTGTGTGTGTGTGTGTGTATCAGAGTGTGTGTGTCCATTGTGTTTGTGTATCCAGTGTGTGTGTCCAGTGTGTGTGTGTGTGTGTGTGTGTTCAGTGAGTTTGTGTGTTCAGTGTGTGTGTGTGTCCAGTGTGTGTGTGTCCAGTGTGTGTGTGTGTGTGTCCAGTGTGTGTATGTGTGTGTGTGTCCAGTGTGTGTGTGTGGATGCGTGTCCAGTGTGTGTGTGTCCAGTGTGTGTGTGTGTCCAGTGTGTGTGTGTGTCCAGTGTGTGTGTGTGTGTTCAGTGTGTGTGTGTGTGTTCAGCGTGTGTGTGTTCAGTGTGTTTGTGTATCTAGCGTGTATGTTTAGTGTGTGTGTGTCCAGTGTGTGTGTGTGTGTGTTCAGCGTGTGTGTGTTCAGTGTGTGTGTGTGTCCAGTGTCCAGTGTGTGTGTGTGTGTGATCAGTGTGTGTGTGTCCATTGTGTTTGTGTATCCAGTGTGTGTGTCCAGTGTGTGTGTGTGTGTGCGTGTGTTCAGTGTGTGTGTGTGTTCAGTGTGTGTGTGTGTCCAGTGTGTGTGTGTCCAGTGTGTGTGTGTCCAGTGTGTGTGTGTGTGTGTCCAGTGTGTGTGTGTGTCCGTGTGTGTGTGTGTGTGTCCAGTGTGTGTGTGTGTCAGGTGTGTATGTGTGTGTCCAGTGTGTGTTTGTGTGTCCAGTGTGTGTGTCCTGTGTGTGTGTGTGTCAGGTGTGTGTGTCCTGTGTGTATGTGTGTGTGTGTCCAGTGTGAGTGTGTGTGTGTGAGTGTGTGTCCAGTGTGTGTGTGTCCAGCGTATGTGTGTGTGTCCAGTGTGTGTGTAAGTGTGTGTGTGTCCAGTGTCTGTGTGTGTGTGTGTGTGTGTGTGTGTGTGTGTGTGTTCAGTGTGTGTGTAAGCGTGTATGTGTGTGTGTCAGTGTCTGTGTGTGTGTGTCCCAGTGTGTGTGAGTGTGTGTGTAAGTGTGTATGTGTGTGTGTCCAGTCTCTGTGTGTGTGTCCAGTGTGTGTGAGTGTGTGTCCAGTGTGTGTGTGTGTGTATGTCCAGTGTGTGTGAGTCCTGTGTGTGTGTGTGTCCTGTGTGTGTGTGTGTCAGGTGTGTGTGTGTCCAGTGTGTGTGTGTCCAGCGTATTTGTGTGTGTCCAGTGTGTGTGTGTCCAGTGTGTATGTGTGTGGGTCCAGTGTGAGTGTGTGTGTGTGTCCAGCGTAAGTGTGTGTGTCCAGTGTGTGTGTGTGTTTGTGTGTGTCCAGTGTGTGTGTGTGTGTGTGTGTGTCCAGTGTGTGTGTTTGTGTGTGTCCAGTGTGTGTGTGTCCTGTGTGTGTGTGTGTCCCAGTGTGTGTGAGTGTGTGTGTGTGTGTGTCCAGTGTGTGTGTGTCCTGTGTGTGTGTGTTTGTCAGGTGTGTGTGTGTGTGTCCAGTGTGTGTGTGTCCTGTGTGTGTTTCCTGTGTGTGTGTGTGTGTTTGTCCAGTGTGTGTAGTGTGTGTGTCCAGTGTGTGTGTGTGTGTGTGATCAGTGTGTGTGTGTTCATTGTGTTTAGGTATCCAGTGTGTGTGTCCACTGTGTGTGTGTGTGTGTGTGTCCAGTGTGTGTGTGTTCCAGTGTGTGTGTGTGTGTGCCTGTGTGTATGTGTGTGTGTGTTTGTCCAGTGTGTGTGTGTGTGTGTCAGTGTGTGTGTCCAGTGTGTGTGTCCAGTGTGTGTGTGTGTGTGTGCCAGTGTGTGTGTGTTCAGTGTGTGTGTGTGTGTGTGTCCAGTGTGTGTGTGTGTCCAGAGTGTGTGTGTCCAGTGTCCAGTGTGTGGGTGTGTTTGTCCAGTGTGTGTCCAGTGTGTGTGTGTGTGTGTGTGTGTGTGTGTGTGTGTGTGTGTGTGTGTTCAGTGTGTGTTTGTCCGGTGTGTGTGTGTTCAGTGTGTTTGTTCAGTGTGTGTGTGTGTGTGTGTGTGTGTGTGTTTACAGTGTGTGTGTATCAAGTGTGTTTGTGTGTCCAGTGTGTGTCAGTGTGTGTGTCCAGTGTGTGTGTGTGTTCAGTATGTGTGTGTGTGTCCAGTGTGTGTGTGTGTCCAGTGTGTGTGTGTGTCCAGTGTGTGTATGTTTGTGTCCAGTTTGTGTGTGTGTGTCCAGTGTGTGTGTGTGTTCAGTATGTGTGTGTGTGTCCAGTGTGTGTGTGTGTCCAGTGTGTGTGTGTGTCCAGTGTGTGTATGTTTGTGTCCAGTTTGTGTGTGTCCAGTGTGTGTGTGTGTGTGTCCAGTGTGTGTGTTTGTGTGTGTATCCAGGGTGTGTGTGTCCAGTGTGTGTGTGTTTGTGCAGTTTGTGTGTGTGTGTGTGTGTGTGTGTTTTTGTGTCCAGTGTGTGTGTGTGTGTGTTTGTGTGTGTCCAGTGTGTGTGTTCAGTGTGTGTTTGTGTGTACAGTGTGTGTGTGTGTGTCCAGAATGTGTGCGTGTCCATTGTGTGTGTGTGTCCAGTGTGTGGGTGTGTTTGTCCAGTGTGTGTGTGTGTGTGTGTGTGTGTGTGTGTGTGCAGTGTGTGTTTGTCCGATGTGTGTGTGTTCAGTGTGTTTGTTCAGTGTGTGTGTGTGTGTGTGTGTGTACAGTGTGTGTGTATCAAGTGTTTTTGTGTGTCCAGTATGTGTGTCAGTGTGTGTGTGTTCAGTATGTGTGTGTCCAGTGTGTGTGTGTGTGTGTGTGTACAGTGTTTGTGTGTGTCCAGTGTGTGTGTGTCCAGTGTGTGTGTGTGTGTGTGTGTGTGTGTCAGTGTTACCATAGTTATTATTTACAGGGACACTGAGGAGTCAACATTATCAACCCAAAACCCTGGATAGAGGGGCTCAGTGAATGTGGAGTAGAATGTGTACAGGTGGGTCAGTGTGTCAGAGGAGACTCTGTAGAAGGACAGAGTGCCGGCTGGACAGTCCAGATACACTCCTACTCTGTGGGAGCTGGAGGAGGGGACGTCTATGGTAGTGTAATTACTATTGTGCCAGGCAGAGTAACTGTTGTCAGAGCAGAACAGACTCCAGGACTTGTCATTGTATCCAAGCCAACAGTCATCACCCCCTCCTCTCCTGCTGATTCCTTTATATGTCACTCCTATAACAGCCCCTCTCCCACTCCACTCTACCTCCCAGTAACAGCGCCCAGTCAGACCCTCTCTACACAGCACCTGTTCCCAGTCCTCAAATCTCTCTGGGTGATCAGGATACGGCTGCTCCTCTCTCCTCCTATATGTCACCTTTCTGTTCTCCTCAGACAGAGAGAGGCGTCTGTTTACTGTGTTTAGGTCCAGTGTGAGATCACAGACATCTGATGGATGAAACCAGACACAATATTAGAAATCATCATCATTCACATTAGAATGTTAACTCACTTTTCACTAATTCATTTAATGTAGATGTTTCTAGGTATCAAAAGGGAGAAGTTTAAGGTAACTTGAGATTTGTTCAATGATCATATGTTATACTGTATGGTAATATAAAACACACTTATTCCCATTAATTACACACACACACATACACACTGAACACACACTCACACTGTCACGATCGTCGAAAGGAGTGGACCAAGGCGCAGCGTGATATGCGTACATCTCTTTTTAATACTATAATAGTACTAGCAACACGATACAAAACAACAAAAAGATACGTGAAGTCCTCGGTCAATAACACAAACCAACACGGAACAAGATCCCACAAAAGACAAGTGCACAATAGGCTGCCTAAGTATGGTTCCCAATCAGAGACAACAAGCAACAGCTGATTCATGTTGCCTCTGATTGAGAACCACCCCCGGCCAACATAGAAACACATGAACTAGAAACTGAACATACAAAAAACAAAGCATAGACACTACACCCTGGCTCAACATAAAAGAGTCCCTAGAGCCAGGGCGTGACACACACAAAAACACACACATCCTGAACAAACACACACACACACACTGAACACACACACACAAACACACACATCCTGAACACACACACACACACACATCCTGAACACACACACACACATTTCTAAAGTAACACGAACACGTCACACACATACACAGACACACACATTGTCAAAGCAACTCTTTGTAAACTTTGGTGTCCCTGATTTGTGCTTCTGTAGAACTACAGCTGATATTTAATATGACCAAGTAAGTAATGATGGTGGTCTTTGACTTTGACTTCACTTGAATTAAGACTTATTCTTAGTCATATTCTTCCCAGCAGTCAACACTCACATTTTCTAAGTCCAGGTTTCATTGTTTTCTCTCCACCATGTTCCACACTGTAGCGGTAAGCAGAAGAACAGACAGTCATTGAGGGATACACCTGAACTCACACACACACAGACACACACACACACAGACAAACACACACAGAGACAGACACACACACACACACACACACACACACACACACACAAACAGTCAGCATATAACTTTGTCCAAGCGGTGGTAAGAATAATTGTCTGTGTGTATGTCCAGTGTGTGTGTGCGAGTGTGTGTGGGTTCAGTGTGTGTGGGTGTCCAGTGTACGTGTCTGTGTGTGTGTGTCTAGTATGTGTGTCCAGTGTGTGTGTGTGTGTGTCCAGTGTACGTGTCTGTGTGTGTGTCTAGTATGTGTGTCCAGTGTGTGTGTGTGTATGTGTGTGTGTGTGTCTAGTGTGTGTGTGTCCAGTATGTGTGTGTGTCCAGTATGTGTGTGTGTGTGTGTGTCCAGTGTGTGTGGGTCCAGTGTGTGTGTTTGTGTGTGTGTGTGTGTCCAGTGTGTGTGTGTGTCCAGTGTGTGTGTGTGTGTCCAGTGTGTGTGTGTCCAGTGTTTGTGTGTGTCCAATGTGTGTGTGTCCAGTGTGTTTCCAGTGTGTGTGTTTGTTTGTGTGTGTGTGTGTGTCCAGTTTGTGTGTGTGTCCATTCTGTGTGTGTCCAGTATGTGTGTGTGTGTTTGTGTGTGTGTGTGTGTGTGTGTGTCCAGTTTGTGTGTGTGACCAGCGTGTGTGTGTGTGTACAGCGTGTGTGTGTGTGTCCAGTGTGTGTGTGTGTTTATGTGTGTGTCCAGAAGGTGTGTGTCCAGTGTATGTGTGTGTGTGTGTGTGTGTGTGTGAGTGAGTGTGTGTTTCCAGTTATTGTGTGTGTGTCCAGTGTGTGTGTTTGTGTGTTTATGTGTGTGTGTGTGTGTCCAGTGTGTGTGTGTGTGTGTGTGTGTGTGTGTGTGAATGTGTGTCTAGTGTGTGTGTGTCCAGTGTGTTTGTGTGTGTGTGTTTTTGTGTATGTGTGTGTGTGTGTGTGGGTCCAGTGTGCGGTCCAGCGTGTGTGTTTCCAGTGTGTGTGTGTTTGTGTATGTGTGTGTCCAGTGTTTGTGTGTGTATCCAGTGTGTTTGTGTGTGTCCAGTGTGTGTGTGTCCAGTGTGTGTGTGTGTGTGTGTGTGTGTGTGTGTCCTGTGTGTGTGTATGTGTGTATGTGTGTGTGTGTCCAGTGTGTGTGTGTGTGTGTGTGTGTGTGTGTGTGTGTGTGTGTGGTGTGTGTGTGTCCAGTGTGTGTGTCCATCCACACTTGACACACACACACACACTGGACTCACACACACACACCCTGGACACACACAAGGGACACACACATACACACACACTGGACTGCAGACTCACACACACTGGACACACACACACACACGATGGAAACACACACACTGGACACACACACACACACTGGATACACAAACACACCACACACAAACACACACACACACACACACACACAGGACACACACACACACACTCAGAAACGTACACTGGACACACACACACACACACACACTGCACCTGCACACGCACACACACACAGTCTATATATAACTTAGTCCAAGTGGTGGTCAGAATGTTTGTCTTAACTAGCCTGATAACTCCAACATGTCTGATATGAACATTGACATAAACCCTCTACATACTTGAGTTTCTCCAGTCTGCAGTGTGGATCCTCCCAGTCCAGCAGAGAGCAGTCTGACTCCTGAGTCTCCTGGGTAATTGTAGCTCAGGTCCAGCTCTCTCTCAGGTGTGAAGGGTTTGACTTCAGAGCTGAGACCAGAGAAGCACAGCCTTCCTCTGTGACTAGACAGCCTGACAGCCTGCAAAGAGTCAAATCATATTAAAACCACACTGCTATTCTTTGGTGGTGAAAATAGTGGCAGTATATTTTTTTCAAAATGTTCAGATACACCAGTGTCCTGAAACCTGCCATATCTATTCATATATTAATGTATCATTTTTAAAAATTACAAATTATCAAAGTATTGCTTGTAGATAGAAAAATGTATAGTAGACATATTTGAGTAGACTGACCAGACCAGTTTAAAAAGCAGTATCAGTCAAAAGACAGACAGTGAGGTATCAGATTTAGATTGTATTGAGTATACAGTCCACACCATATCTATTTTGACAGTGAAGATTACATTTACATTTTACATTTTAGTCAATTAGCAGACGCTCTTATCCAGAGGGAATTACAGTTAGTGAGTGCATACATTATTTTATTTTTTTCATACTGGCCCCCCGTGGGAATCGAACCCACAACCCTGGCGTTGCAAACGCCATGCTCTACCAACTGAGCTACATCCCTGCCGGCAATTCCCTCCCCTACCCTGGACAACGCTGGGCCAATTGTGCGCCGCCCCATGGGTCTCCCGGTCGCGGCCGGCTACGACATTTTAAATGTGGCTCTATACTCCAGCATTTTGGATTTGAGATCAAATGTTTCATATGAGGTGACAGTATATAATGTCACCTTTAATTTGAGGGTATTTTTATACAAGTCTGTTTCAACATTTAGAAATGAAAGCACTTTATGTATCTAGTCCCCCCATTTGAAGAAGTCATAAGTATTCTAACTAATTCACTTGTAGTGTATTAAAGTAGTCAAAAGTTTAGTATTTGGTTGTAACTCATTGGTTGTATTTGCAGTTTGTTTTGGGTTATGTTTTGTCCAATAGTAACTGAATGGTGGATGATGACTGGATTAATCTTCTGTCTAAGTGAGTAGATAACATGTTCCTAAACACTACTAAATTAATCCTGATGATGCCTTGATTAAGAATAATCATGAATGAATCATGAATAATAATGAGTGAAAAAGTTACAGAGGTTACAACAAAACATACTAACCTCTCACCATTACCAATAACAGAGGGGGATGAATGAGAGTGGCACCCCCTTTGAAGAGGGGGATGACCGCGGCAGCTTTCCAATCTCTGGGGATCTCAGACGTTACAAAAGAGAGGTTGAACAGGCTAGTAACAGGGGGTTGCGACAATTTGACGGCTAATTTTAGAAAGAAAGGGTCCAGATTGTCAAGTCCAGCTGATTTGTAGGGGTCCAGATTTTTCAGCTCTCTCAGAACATCAGCTGTCTGAATTTGTGTGAAGGAGAAGCGGGGGCATGGGCAAGTTGCAGCTGAGGGTGCAGTGCTGGTAGCCAGGTGGATCATTCTGACCTCTCACCATTAATGTCACGCCCTGGCTCTGGGGACACTTGCATGTTGAGCCAGGGTGTGCATTTCATTTGTTTATCGAGTATGGGTATTTCTATGATTACATCAGTCGTGTGATTCTACAAACTTGTTGAATGCATTTGCAGTTTGTCTTGGTTGTGTTTTGGATGATGTTTTTCCCAATAGAAACTGAATGGTGAATAATGTCCTGTCATTTTGGAGTCACTTCACTTGTATTGTCAGTAAGAATAGAAGATGTTTCTGAACACTTCTACATTCATGTGGATGCTACCATGATTATGAATAATCATGAATAAATCGTGAATGATGATGAATGAGAAAGTTACAGAGGAACAAGGATCATACCCCCTCTGTTATTGGTAATGGTGAGAGGTTAGCATGTTTTGTTGTAGCCTCTGTAACTTTCTCACTCATTATTATTCATGATTCATTCATGATTTTTCTTAATCATGGCATCATCAGGATTAATTTAGTAGGGTTTAGAAACATGTTATTTACTCACTTAGACAGAAAATTACTGTCACGCTCTGGCTCGGGACTGTGTATGTTGAGCCAGGGTGTGTTCGTTTCGTTGTGTTCTGTTTGGTTGGGTTGTCTATGTTGTTGTATTTCTTTGTTTGGTTGAGTGGCTCCCAATCAGAGGCAACGAGTGTCAGCTGTCGTTGGTTGTCTCTGATTGGGAGCCATATTAAACTGTCTGTTTCCCATTTATGTTTGTGGGATCTTGTTTCAAGTCTGTTTATGTTTGACCGTGAACTGTCACGTATCGTTTGTTGTTTTGATCGTGTCTCTATTAAAGAGTATGTTTGCCTGCAACGCTGCGCCTTGGTCCTCGTCATCTGTTCTAGACGAACGTGACAATTACCAATAACAGAGGGGGTATGATCCTTGTTCCTCTGTAACTTTCTCATTCATCATCATTCACAATTTATTCATGATTATTCATAATCATGGTATCATCCACATGAATGTAGAAGAGTTCAGAAACATCTTCTATTCTTACTGACAATACAAGTGAAGTGACTCCAAAATGACAGGACATTATTCACCATTCAGTTTCTATTGGGAAAAACATAATCCAAAACACAACCAAGACAAACTGCAATGCATTCAACAAGTTTGTAGAATCACAAACTTGATGTAATCACTGCAGGTAAGGAATATGGGACCAAATACTAAACTTAAGACTACTTTAATACAATATAAGTGAATACGTCCAAATTATTAAGACTTTTTCAAATGGGAGGACTAGATACATAAAGTGCTTTCATTTCTAAACATTAACACATATATGTATGAAAATACTCTCAAATAAAAGGTGACATTGTGTACTGTCACCTAATATGAAACATTATATCTCAAATCCAAAATGCTGGAGCATAGCACCAAATTTAAAACTGTAAGCTTCACTGTCCAAACACATATGGTGTGGACTATGTGTGCCTGGTAAACACATGTGGATCTGGTGAACAGTTATCACTTGTTGACCAACTACAGGAATACTGACCTCAGAGTCTCCAGTTTACAGTGGGGATTCCCAGTCCAGCAGAGAGCAGCTTCACTCCTGAATCCTTCAGGTCTTGATACTCAGATCCAGCTCTCTCAGGTGTGAGGGGTTTGACTTCAGAGCTGAGACCAGTGAAGCACAGCCTTCCTCTGTGACTAGACAGCCTGACAGCCTGCAAAGAGTCAAATAATATTAAAATCACACTGCTATTCTTTGGTGTGAAAATATATTCTTTCAACAATTTCAGATACATCAGTGTCCTGAAACCTGCCCTATCTATTCATTTATGTATATATACACACTACTACCAGTCAAAAGAAGAATTTCAAATATAAAATATATGTTGATTTGTTTAACACTTTTTTGGTTACTACATGATTCTATTTTTGTTATTTCATAGTTTTGATGTCTTCACTATTATTCTACAATGTAAAAAGTAGTAAAAATAAAGAAAAACCATTGAATGAGCAGGTGTGTCCAAACTTTTGACTGGTACTGTATATAAATTAATGAATGTATTATTATTAACAGTAGATAAAAGGTCTCTAAACACTACTAAATTAATCATTGTGTGTGTGTGTCCAGTGTGTGTGTGTCCAGTGTGTGTTTGTGTGTGTGTGTGTGTGTGTGTGTGTCCAGTGTGTGTGTGTCCAGTGTGTGTGTGTGTGTGTGTGTCCAGTGTGTGTTTGTGTATGTGTCCTGTGTGTCCAGTGTGTGTGTGTGTTGTTCAATGTGTGTGTGACCAGTGTGTCCAGTGTGTGTTTGTGTGTGTGTCCAGTGTGTGTGTGTGTGTGTGTGTGTGTGTCCAGTGTGTGTGTATGTATAATGTGTGTGTCCTGTGTGTGTGTGTGTGTGTTCCAGTGTGTGTGTTTCATTGAGTGATACAGGAATACTGACCTCAGAGTCTCCAGTTTACAGTGGGGATTCCCCAGTCCAGCAGAGAGCAGCTTCACTCCTGAATCCTTCAGGTCATTGTTACTCAGATCCAGCTCTCTCAGGTGTGAGGGGTTTGACTTCAGAGCTGAGACCAGAGAAGCACAGCCTTCCTCTGTGACTAGACAGCCTGACAGCCTGACAAAGAGTCAAATCATATTAAAGCCACACCTCTATTCTTTGGTGGCGAAAATAGCGGCAGTATATTATTTAAAACATTTTCAGATATATCAGTGTTCTAAAACCTGCCATATCTATTCATAAATGGATGTATCGTTATTAAAAATGACAAATTATCAAAGTATTGCTTGTAGAGAGATATATATATATAATCATTTTAATACCACACTGCTATTCTTTGGTGTTGGGTAATTTTATTTCTAAGTGGGTAGATAACATGTTTCTAAACACTACTAAAGTAATCCTGATGATGCCATGATTAAGAAAAATCATGAATGAATCATGAATAATAATGAGTGAGAAAGTTACAGAGGCTACAACAAAACATGCTAACCTCTCACCATTAACCTCAAATAAAAGGTGACATTATATACTGTCACCTAATATGAAACATTATATCTCAAATTCAAAATGCTGGAGCATAGCACCAAATTTAAAACTGTAAGCTTCACTGTCCAAACACATATGGTGTGGACTATGTGTGCCTGGTAAACACATGTGGATCTGGTGAACAGTTATCACTTGTTGACCAACTACAGGAATACTGACCTCAGAGTCTACAGTTTACAGTGGGGATTCCCCAGTCCAGCAGAGACCAGCTTCACTCCTGAATCCTTCAGGTCATTGTTACTCAGATCCAGCTCTCTCAGGTGTAGGGGTTTGACTTCAGAGCTGAGACCAGAGAAGCACAGCCTTCCTCTGTGACTCCACAGCCTGACAGCCTGCAAAGAGATCATCATGATTTCACAAACACACTGTTAATTTAACAGAGCAGCATTTGGTTTAGTCTCTCAAACAACATATAGATTCATCTTCTGTCTCCTAGAATTGTATGGTCATATTGTTATACTAATGTGAACATCAATGCAGTGATTCAATATATTATAATATATATTTTTCTCTAAATTGAATATTTCTTCCTGATGATTAGTACTTAAATGTCATTTTATGTACTCACAGAGCAGCTCTGGAGGCTTTGACCACTGGCAGCAGCCTCATAAGACCTTCCTCTGATCTGGAGTATTTCTTCAGGTCAAACACATCCAGCTCCTTTTCTGAAGTCAGCAACACAAAGACCAGAGCTGACCACTGTGCAGGTGACAGTTCTTCTTTGAGAGCCTTCCTGATCTCAGGTAGCTTTGGATCTCCTCCACTAGAGAATGGTCATTCAGTTCATTCAGACAGTGGAACAGATTGATGCACTTCTCTGGAGAGGAATTCTCCCTGATCTTCTCCTTGATGTACTTGACTGTTTCTTCATGGCTCTGTGAGCTTCTTCTTCTCTTTGTCAGTAGACCTCGTAAGTGCTTCTGATTGGACTCCAGTGAGAGGCCCAGAAGGAAGCGGAGAAACAGGTCCAGGTTTCCCCGTCTTACTTTGTAAGGCTTTATCCACAGCACTCTTGTAGACAGTAACTTTAGTAACTTGAGGTTCGGCCATTAGATTCTCATTGTTGTTGATGAATGAGAGGAACACAAATACAGCAGCCAGAAACTCCTGAATGCTCAGATGCACGAAGCAGTACACCTTTTCCTGGTACAGCCCACATTCCTCTTTAAAGAGCTGTGTGCCCAATCCTGAGTACACTGAGGCTTCATTGACATCAATGCCAGCCTCTTTCAGGTCTTCTTCATAGAAAATCAGATTGCCATTCACAAGCTGTTGAAAAGCCAGTTTTCCCAGTGACAGAATGCTCTCTTTATTCCAGTGTGGACCTGTCTCTTCTTTCCCAAGATACTTTTTATTCTTCTGTTTGGTATGAAACTCCACAAGGTGTGAGTACATCTCAGTCAGAGTCTTTGGCATCTCTTCTCTCTTATGTTTCAACCTGTGTTCAAGGACTATTGCAGAAATCCAACAGAAGACTGGAATGTGGCACATGATGTGGAGGCTCCTTGATGTCTTTATGTGTGAGATGATTCTGCTGGCCAGGTCCTCATCATTGAATCTCTTCCTGAAGTACTCCTCCTTCTGTGGGTCATTGAACCCTCGTACCTCTGTCACCTGGTCAACACACACTGAAGGGATCTTATTGGCTGCTGCAGGTCGGGTAGTTATCCAGAGGAGAGCAGAGGGAAGCAGATTTCCCTCGATGAGATTTGTCAGCAGAACATCCACTGAGCTTGACTCAGTGACGTCACAACAGATCTTGTTCTTCTGGAAGTCTAGGGGCAGTCGGCACTCATCCAGACCATCAAAGATGAACAGAACTTTGTACTTGTCGTAGTTGGAGATTCTTGATACTTTGGTTTCCATTGAGAAGTGATTGAGAAGTTTAATCAAAGTGTAATTATCCCCGTTCATCAAATTCAGCTCCCGAAAAGGGAATGCAAATACAAATTGGACATCCTGATTTGCTTTTCCTTCAGCCCAGTCCAGAATGAACTTCTGCACAGAGACTGTTTTTCCAATGCCAGCGACTCCCTTTGTCAGCACAGTTCTGATAAGTTTGTCTTGTCCAGTTAAGGGGTTTGAAGATGTCGATTTACATTTGATTGCAGTCTCTGGTCTTGCTTGTTTCCTGGTTGTTGTCTCAATCTGTCTCAGCTCATGTTCATTATTGACCTCTCCTGTTCCACCCTCTGTGATGTAGAGCTCTGTGTAGATCTTATTGAGAAGTGTTGGGTTTCCTTGTTTAGGGATCCCCTCAAATACACATTGAAACTTCTTCTTTAGATTAAATTTGAGTTCACGTTGGCAAATCACAGCAAGCTCATCTGAATGAAGAAATAACACAGAGGATATTAATATTACGTCTGTTTTAATGCCTACAGTATTGTAGGACTGTTATACCATTTTAAATAAAAATAATTTATTCTCTTAACTGACTGTATAAATGTTTTCATAATGCATTACAGACTGCTCTCTCTCTCTCTCTCTCTCTCTCTCTCTCTCTCTCTCTCTCTCTCTCTCTCTCTCTCTCTCTCTCTCTCTCTCTCTCTCTCTCTCTCTCTCTCTCTCTCTCTCTCTCTCCCTACTCTAGCTGTACTTTAGCTACAGCCTTTAAATGTTTGTTATAAAACAGCATTCAACATGAGGCAGACAGCTCTTACTTTTCTCCAGTGTGTCAGCAAGCTCCTTCTGGTTCATTTTCCTCAGGACGTGCAGTGTGATCTTCAGAGCCCCCTCTCTGGCAGTGCTCTCCTGCTTCTCATCTTCAGCATCCACCACTTCCTTATCCTGCTTCTGACTCTCAAAGCCTTCTGGGAGTTCTGAACTAAGAATCCTCTTGAACATCTTCAGCTCGTTCTTCACAAATGTCATAATATTCTCTTCAAGCAACTGAAATAAATCAAGTAAATAAGTTAAGCAAGAGACTAAATGCTTTCTCATTAACACATGAATGAATGATTGACAGATCTACTTTACTTGAGGTAAACAAAAACAAATGTACATAACAGGACCACATACACTGAATATGGAGGCCAGGTCTGTTTGATGACTCTGGGAAGACTGACCACTGAGAATCTCTGACTCTGATCTCTCCTGTTGGTTTCTGTGGACAAAACATGAGTTTACATCTCCTCATCCAGGGAGTGCACACACACACACACACACACACACACACACAAAACACACACACACACACACACACACACACACACACACACACACACACACACGCACACTGACCATGACCCATGAGTTCTTCTTACCTTTGTTCAGTAGAAAAGTCTCCCTCTCTAAAGTTTAGAGGAGGTTCCATAGACCAGTCACTCTTCATGGACACACAGCTGGGTACAGGGAGGCTGGTCTCTCCTGCTTGATTGGGCTTCAACACAACAGAGACAAACATTACGTCTCTCATCTACTCTGAGCTCAGATGGGGAAACAAGAGTTTCATTCCAAATGCTATATATACATTTTCAGAAATGTTGGTAAATTAGCTTTTATTGTTTAAAGAAATTATGAAAGAGATTGGTGTGTTTTTTTCACTATCTAATCATGGCATGGTGTTGTTCAATGACAGGCATGTGTTTGATTAAAATCAATCACTTAATGGCTTCATTTCAGAGAGACAAATGTTTTTTTTGCAAAATGCTATATATCTGCCTCACTCTCAGAGAAATAAGTAGTACTGCTAGAAGTGCGTCGTTAGATGCTTTTTTGCCCTCCGTGTGACTTTATACACAGAAGATCTCCGCTAAACATAGAATCACATGGTTTATCCGTCTCTTTTTGACCACCGATAAATTCAGAAGAAAGTTGACTACAAATACAAAGTTGCAAATGTCTTTGCAATTGATTCAAACAAGGGACGTATAAAATGATGCTTCAAATGAAATCCGAGATGACTGCATTAAAATATAAAAATTAAGGCCTATTTAAATCATATTGAAATATATTCCATGTTCAATATATTTAGTTCTATTTTGCTACTTGTAGACTACGGTCTGTAATTTGTCTCAATATATATCATGATGTGTAGCCTAACATGTGAACAATGATGTGCCAAATCTGTGATTTAGTGCATTTTTATTGTGTAAGAATTAGAATAAACTACCTCAATATTTGCAGCCGTAGGTAGTAATATCTTTCTAGAAGCTGATCTGTGGTCAGTATTGTGAAATAATTCTAATGTTATGGAAAAAATTGAATGGACAAAACTGATCCGAGAGCTGCGCTCCCCTTCTTTCAATCCTATCAGTGTCGATACATGCTCCACCGGACGTGACTGATCCAGTTTCTGCTGGTCTGCCTGCGGATATGGAACTCTGACCTGTTCAACGGACGTGTGACCTTGTCCCGAACCTGCTGTTTCGACCCCCTCTCTCTCTCTCTACCACACCTGCTGTCTCGACCTCTGAATGCTTGGCTATGAAAAAGCCAACTGACATTTACTCCTGAGGTGCTGACGTGTTGCACCCTCTTTAACCACAGTGATTATTATTTGACCCTGCTGGTCATCTATGAACATTTTAAAATCTTGAAGAACGATCTGGCCTTAATGGCCATGTACTGTTATAATCTCCCCCCAGCACAGCCAGAAGAGGACTGGCCTCCCCTCAGAGCCTGGTTCCTCTCTAGGTTTCTTCCTAGGTTCCTGCCTTTCTAGGGAGTTTTTCCTAGCCACCGTGCTTCTACATCTGCATTGCTTGCTCTTTGGGGTTTTAGACTGGGTTTCTATATAAGCACTTTGTGACAACTGCTGATGTAAAAAATGTATTCTGGGAATGCATATGAAGCAGACCAGGCCAGGGTTTGGGGTTTAAGAAGTCAATGAGAGGTAAAAATGACTTCCTTAGTTGTTAATTTTGAAAATGTTCTGTCTTAAGTAGTTTAACAAACGGACACATTTTCATGTTAGTCATAAACAACTTTATATCGAAAAAGTGCCTTTGATTTGACGGCCTGCAGTTCGGCACAAGACGACCATTAGACCCAATGACGTATTTCTGTGCATGAGCTTCAAATGAAATCAAATTGTATTTCTCACATGCGCCGAATACAACAGGGGTATACTTTACCGTGAAATGCTTACTTACGAGCCCTTTCCCAACAATGCTGAGTTAAAAAGTCACAAAAATTATCTAAATAAAAAAGGAAATAGTAACATAATAAAATAACAATAAGGTAGTTGAGGTAATTTAGGAAATATGTACATGTAGGTAGGGGTAAAATGACTAGGCAATCAGGATAGAGATTACATCTCCTCATCCAGGGAGTGCACACACACACACACACACACACACACACACACACACACACACACACACACACACACACACACACACTCACTGACACACACACACACACACACACACACACACACACACACACACACACACACACACACACACACACACACGGGAGGGAATGTTGTGTTTGTTTGATAATGTTTCAGGACTATGAAAATGGAAAAAAGGATTAGCCTATGGATTATGAAAACAACAAAAATAAATGGTAAAATGGGAGAGGAGAAATGACTAGAGACAATGTTGTTTAACTCACTGACCATGAACCATGGGTTCTTCTTACCTTTGTTCACTAGAAAAGTCTCCCTCTCTAAACTTCATAGGAGCTTCCATAGACTTGTCACTCTTCATGGACACACAGCTGGGTACAGGGGGAGGCTGGTCTCTCCTGCTTGATTGGGCTTCAACACAACAGAGACAAACATTCACGTCTCTCATCTACTCTGAGCTCAGATGGGAACTAAACATAAGAAGAGTTTCATTCTAAAAACGCTATATATCCATTTTCAGAAATGTAAAGGGGAGGCAACAACAATCACCCCATTATACCCATTTGGTTTGTAACTCAGTGAACCTGCTCAGCATTCGCTCAATTTGATGCCTACGAACGAAGACTTCGATGCATATCAAATTATCAAATTACACAGCAGCCTTTTAGAAACAACAAGTCCTCAAAGAAATCGGCCACATCTTGAAAAAGAGGACAGGGACATGCATTTTATTTAGATTGTACACTTTTTTCTTAAAACAAATATGGTTAACCATGACCAGAAAATGTTTAATGTTTAATGGCTATCCGCCAGCCATCGCCTCTAAAACTGTGTCTCACCTCACTATAGGTGACCACAACATCTACTCAGGTGAACAGTGTGCGTGCTCACCAAGTAGCCGTAACCTTGTTAATTATAAGTTACCTGAGGTAAACCTACAGGGTTAACGCTCACCAAGTAGCCGTAACCTTGGTAATAATAAGTTACCTGAGGTAAACCTACAGGGTTAACGCTCACCAAGTAGCCGTAACCTTGTTAATAATAAGTTACCTGAGGTAAACTCTACAGGGTTAACGCTCACCAAGTAGCCGTAACCTTGTTAATAATAAGTTACCTGAGGTAAACCTACAGGGTTAACGCTCACCAAGTAGCCGTAACCTTGTTAATAATAGGGTTACCTGAGGTAAACCTACAGGGTTAACGCTCACCAAGTAGCCGTAACCTTGTTAATAATAAGTTACCTGAGGGTAAAACCTACAGGGTTAACGCAGGCAGGTCTCATTGATAACAATAGTGAAGCTGGCATTGTGCGCAGAACAATGGACTGGGAATAGAACGTTCTGAAGGCGAGTCGGTGTCACGGAGCTCAATAGAACTAATAGGAGCTGGTAGGGTGAAAAATGCCCAAACATAAGGCCTGTTATTTCACGATTACTTCATAACCAGGGACAGAAGGTAATATTATGAAACTGGGCTCCATGGCGGATGCAATGAACTAATTTTTATCAGAAAAAAACGTTGTAAAAATGTAATGTGTCCAGCCTCACTTGAGGCACCCCGAAAATAATAATACAAAGTTCAGCATTTTAAATTCAGGCTTTAACATAACAAAATGTGGAAAAAGTCAAGGGGTGTGAATACTTTCTGAAGGCACTTTATATATCTAAAATCTGGCGAATTGAGAGCTCTCCACTAAAGTTTTACAAACAATAAAAACATTGGGGCGCCCAAAAATAATATTAGAAAAGTTCAGTCCTTGGACACAGAGGGGTTAAACACTAAAGTTACGTCCATCTAGTGAAGAGAGGAGAACTGGACAGAGGAATACTGTGCGCGCTCACAAAGTAGCCGTAGCCTTGTTAATAATAAGTTACCTGAGGTAAACCCACAGGGTTAACGCTCACCAGGTAGCCGTAACCTTGGTAATAATACGTTACCTGAGGTAAACCTACAGGGTTAACGCTCACCAAGTAGCCGTAACCTTGTTAATAATAAGTTACCTGAGGTGTAAACATACAGGGTTAACACTCACCAAGTAGCTGTAACCTTGTTAATAATAAGTTACCTGAGGTAAACCTACAGGGTTAATGCTCACCAAGTAGCCGTAACCTTGTTAATAATAAGTTACCTGAGGGTAAACATACAGGGTTAACACTCACCAAGTAGCTGTAACCTTGTTAATAATAAGTTACCTGAGGTAAACCTACAGGGTTAATGCTCACCAAGTAGCTCGTAACCTTGTTAATAATCAGTTACCTGAGGTAAACCTACAGGGTTAACACAGGCAGGTCTCATTGATAACAATAGTGAAGCTGGCATTGTGACGCAGAACAATGGGCTGGGAATAGAATGTTCTGAAGGCGAGTCGGGTGTCACGGAGCTCAATAGAACTAATAGGAGCTGGTAGGGTGAAAAATGTCCCAAACATAAGGCCTGTTTTTTTGCGATTACTTCATAACCAGGGGAAGAAGGTAATATTATGAAACTGGGCTCCATGGCGGATGCAATGAACTAATTCACTTGAGGAGCCCCGAAAATAATATTCAAAATGTCAGTCCTTGGACACAAAGGGGTTAAACACTAAAGTTACCGTCCATCTAGTGAAGAGAGGAGAACCGGACAGAGGGAGCGTAGGCCAGCATCCATCAACGAGAGAGGGAGATGCCCTCCCACGGTATTTAACAGGTGGAAGAAACAACCCGGGGAGCTCCATCGGTCCACAAGAAATGCAGGCAGCCGGTGATGATGTAGTGGTAGCTAGGATAACTAGGATGCTGCTGGTAGAGTAGCTAGCTTAGCTAGCTGTACCGACTAGCTTGGCTAGCTAGCAGGTGCGTTCGTCTGTCCCTCGAGGATGATGACGAATCCGGTGAACCACACAATTAAACGAGAATAGCAAGTGAAAAGGATCTGGCTACACTCATACTGTCACTGACCATAACGCAAAAAAGCAAATTGAACAATAAACTTCGGATTGTTTCAACACTGTAACGAACTCAGTCGTTTGTTCCCCAAGATCACCTCAGCCCACTCTGCGCGTAACTGGACAATATGCTTGGCGCCAAACCGTACGTGGACTCGGACAGTTCTGTACGGGGACGGGACAGTTCCAGAAACTAAACCCAGTCTTTACAGTGGCTTACATTAGTAATATTCATTTTTGTTATTATGTAAAACAAAAATTTGTTGTTTTTTAAAACAATATTTTGAGATCTGGGCCCATATCCACAAAGCGTCTCTGAGTAGAAAATTGGTCCTCTCTCTCCCCAGACAGACTCATTTTAGACCACTAACCCCTAAACAGAGATACAGCATGTTGGTTGTGGTTAACACAGTGACAACTAATTCTTGAATGTCCATTATTCTCTTTTATTCATGATCTCTTAGAAATAAAACATTTGCCTCACTCTCAGAGAAATAAGTAGTACTGCTAGGTTTTACACAGTCAAATGTATCAAATAACTACATGTTTTATAAAGAACTGTACACATGATACATTTGTAACATCAATATTAAAAATTGTTTAAAAAAAATTAATCCAGTAATATGAGATATGTATGTAAAACATTTACCTTTGAATTTAGCAGATGTTTTTGTCTAGGGCCTGGTATCCCAAAAGCATCTTAAGGCTAAGTTAATCGTTAGAACCTTCGTGAGGTGTCATAGGGTGCTGAAGGTGTGTGTGGTGTGTGAATCAGGCGCAGGACTGAGAGGCTCAGTCCAAAGGCTTTAGTGCAATATACACACAAAACAAAAGCACAATAAGCCCGAAGGCGAAATCACGGCGCACACAGGCGACAAAATAAACGGCGCACAAAACATGTGCAAAGTACCACTCCAAAACACTGGAGGGAAAATGTAGCTTCAACACGTAACAGAAGCGCAATCACACACAAACACAGACACACACAACGAGAACTAAATAGAACACTAACGAGGACTAACTAGACACAGGTGTACAACATCAAGACCAAACCAAACGAACATGAAACATAGATCGGTGGCAGCTAGTACTCCGGGGACGACGACCGCCGAAGCCTGCCCGAACCAGGAGGAGGAGCAGCCTCGGCCGAAACCGTGACAGTAGGAGAATTGTTAAATCTCTGAGCTGTTTCCCAAAACCATCGTTATTAACGTTGCACTTGAAAACGCTCATATTCTAACACCTGCCTCAGACCACTTGTAGAACAGCCAAGTGCGTCGTTAGATGCTTTTTTTGCCCTCTCGCGTCACTTTATACAGAAGATCTCCGCTAAACATAGAATCACATGGTTTATCCGTCTCTCTGTGACCACCGATAAATTCAGAACAAAGTTGATCTACAAATACAAAGTTGCAAATGTCTTTGCAATTGATACAAACAAGGGAGGTATGAAATGACGCTTCAAATGAAAACCGAGATGACTTTCAATCAAATCGAAATACGTTTCATGTTCAATCCATTGAGTTCTATTTTGCTACTTGTAGACTACGGTCTGTAATTTGTCTCAATATATTTCATGATGTGTAGCCTAACATGTGAACAATGATGTGCCAAATCTGTGATTTAGAATAAGCCGCCTCAATATTTGCAGCCGTAGGTGGTAATATCTCTCTAGGAGCTGATCTGTCATCAGTATTGTGAAATAATTATAATGTTAAGGAAAGATTTGAATGGAGAAAACTGATCCAAGAGCAGCGCTCCCTTTCTTTCGATCCTCTAAATAACGACATGCTCCAACAACGCACTTGGCGACCGTTCTCTCTGCGTGGTGCGTGGGAAATACATGTTACATCTTCAGCCGTTGTAGGAAAGATGCATCTTAAAACACTGGTGTTCCCAATTCCATCGCTATCGGGAAACCGGGCCCAGAGTGACTTACAATACAGTTGCCGTATTGTAGTGTATTCAAGCTTTAAAAGGCTTCTAGAGTTTGTAATTTCCACTTAAAAAATGTCAAACTTTATTTGCCCTAATGAGAAATGTACCAACCACAACAAAAAAATGTCATGAATTATAATTCACATAATAATTTATATTTCCTATTGCTGCATGATTATTTTCCTGCTGTGAGAAACTGGGTCAAATTAAGATATGGCATCTGAAATGCAAATCAATTTATAACATCTTTGACATGCGTTTTTCTGGATTTTGTTGTTGTTATTCTGTCTCTCACTGTTCAAATAAATCTACCATTTAAATTATAGATTGATCATTTCATTGTTAGTGGGCAAACATACAAAATCAGCAGGGGATCAAATACTTTTTTTCCCTCACTGTAGTTGACGTAATATCTAGACTATATACAAGGAGTACCAGTACTGAGTCAATGTGCAGGGGTACCAGGTAGTTGAGGTAATAACTAGACTATATACAAGGACTACCAGTACTGAGTCAATGTGCAGGGGTACCAGGTAGTTGAGGTAATAACTAGACAATATACAAGGAGTACCAGTACTGAGTCAATGTGCAGGGGTACCAGGTAGTTGAGGTAATAACTAGACTATATACAAGGAGTACCAGTACTGAGTCAATGTGCAGGGGGGTACCAGGTAGTTGAGGTAATAACTAGACTATATACAAGGAGTACCAGTACTGAGTCAATGTGCAGGGGTACCAGGTAGTTGAGGTAATAACTAGACTATATATAAGGAGTACCAGTACTGAGTCAATGTGCAGGGTACCAGGTAGTTGAGGTAATAACTTGACTATATACAAGGAGTACCAGTACTGAGTCAATCTGCAGGGGTACCAGGAAGTTGAGGTAATAATTAGACTATATACAAGGAGTACCAGTACTGAGTCAACGTCCAGGGTACCAGGTAGTTGAGGTAATAACTAGACTATATACAAGGAGTACCAGTACTGAGTCAATGAGCAGGGGTACCAGGTAGTTGAGGTCATAACTAGACTATATACAAGGAGTACCAGTACTGAGTCAATCTGCAGGGGTACCAGGAAGTTGAGGTAATAATTAGACTATATACAAGGAGTACCAGTACTGAGTCAATGTGCAGGGTACCAGGTAGTTGAGGTAATAACTAGACTATATATAAGGAGTACCAGTACTGAGTCAATGTGCAGGGGTACAAGGTAGTTGAGGTAATAACTAGACTATATATAAGGAGTACCAGTACTGAGTCAATGTGCAGGGGTACCAGGTAGTTGAGGTAATAACTTGACTATATACAAGGAGTACCAGTACTGAGTCAATGTCCAGGGGTACCAGGTAGTTGAGGTAATAACTAGACTATATACAAGGAGTACCAGTACTGAGTCAATGTGCAGGGGTACCAGGTAGTTGAGGTAATAAGTAGACTATATACAAGGAGTACCAGTACTGAGTCAATGTGCAGGGGTACCAGGTAGTTGAGGTAATAGCTAGACTATATCCAAGGATTACCAGTACTGAGTCAATGTCCAGGGGTACCAGGTAGTTGAGGTAATAACTAGACGATATATAAGGAGTACCAGTACTGAGTCAATGTGCAGGGGTACCAGGTAGTTGAGGTAATAACTAGACTATATATACAAGGAGTACCAGAACTGAGTCAATGTGCAGGGGTACCAGGTAGTTGAGGTAATAACTTGACTATATACAAGGAGTACCAGTACTGAGTCAATGTCCAGGGTACCAGGTAGTTGAGGTAATAACTAGACTATATACAAGGAGTACCAGTACTGAGTCAATGTGCAGGGGTACCAGGTAGTTGAGGTAATAACTAGACTATATACAAGGAGTACCAGTACTGAGTCAATGTGCAGGGGTACCAGGTAGTTGAGGTAATAGCTAGACTATATCCAAGGATTACCAGTACTGAGTCAATGTCCAGGGGTACCAGGTAGTTGAGGTAATAACTAGACTATATACAAGGAGTACCAGTACTGAGTCAATGTGCAGGGGTACCAGGTAGTTGAGGTAATAACTAGACTATATACAAGGAGTACCAGTACTGAGTCAATGTGCAGGGGTACCAGGTCAGTTGAGGTAGTAATGAGGCGATAAGGAGAACCAGTACTGAGTCAATGTGCAGGGGTACCAGGTATTTGAGGTAATAACTAGACTGTATACAAGGAGTACCAGTACTGAGTCAATGTGGAGGGGTACAAGGTAGTTGAGGTAATAACTAGACTATATACAAGGAGTACCAGTACTGAGTCAATGTGCAGGGGTACCAGGTAGTTGAGGTCGTAATGAGGCGATAAGGAGTACCAGTACTGAGTCAATGTGCAGGGGTACCAGGTAGTTGAGGTAATAACTAGAACTATATACAAGGAGTACCAGTACTGACTCAATGTGCAGGGTTACCAGGTAGTTGAGGTAATAACTAAACTATATACAAGGAGTACCAGTACTGAGTCAATGTGCAGGGGTACCAGGTAGTTGAGGTAATAACTAGACTATATAAAAAGGAGTACCAGTACTGAGTCAATGTGCAGGGTACCAGGTAGTTGAGGTAATAACTAGACTATATACAAGGAGTACCAGTACTGAGTCAATGTGCAGGGGTACCAGGTAGTTGAGGTAATAACTAGACTATATATAAGGAGTACCAGTACTGAGTCAATGTGCAGGGTACCAGGTAGTTGAGGTAATAACTTGACTATATACAAGGAGTACCAGTACTGAGTCAATCTGCAGGGGGTACCAGGAAGTTGAGGTAATAATTAGACTATATACAAGGAGTACCAGTACTGAGTCAATGTCCAGGGTACCAGGTAGTTGAGGTAATAACTAGACTATATACAAGGAGTACCAGTACTGAGTCAATGAGCAGGGGTACCAGGTAGTTGAGGTCATTAACTAGACTATATACAAGGAGTACCAGTACTGAGTCAATCTGCAGGGGTACCAGGAAGTTGAGGTAATAATTAGACTATATACAAGGAGTACCAGTACTGAGTCAATGTGCAGGGTACCAGGTAGTTGAGGTAATAACTAGACTATATATAAGGAGTACCAGTACTGAGTCAATGTGCAGGGGGTACAAGGTAGTTGAGGTAATAACTAGACTATATATAAGGAGTACCAGTACTGAGTCAATGTGCAGGGGTACCAGGTAGTTGAGGTAATAACTTGACTATATACAAGGAGTACCAGTACTGAGTCAATGTCCAGGGGTACCAGGTAGTTGAGGTAATAACTAGACTATATACAAGGAGTACCAGTACTGAGTCAATGTGCAGGGGTACCAGGTAGTTGAGGTAATAACTAGACTATATACAAGGAGTACCAGTACTGAGTCAATGTGCAGGGGTACCAGGTAGTTGAGGTAATAGCTAGACTATATCCAAGGATTACCAGTACTGAGTCAATGTCCAGGGGTACCAGGTAGTTGAGGTAATAACTATACTATATATAAGGAGTACCAGTACTGAGTCAATGTGCAGGGGTACCAGGTAGTTGAGGTAATAACTAGACTATATATACAAGGAGTACCAGAACTGAGTCAATGTCCAGGGGTACCAGGTAGTTGAGGTAATAACTAGACTATATACAAGGAGTACCAGTACTGAGTCAATGTGCAGGGGTACCAGGTAGTTGAGGAAATAACTAGACTATATATAAGGAGTACCAGTACTGAGTCAATGTGCAGGGGTATCAGGTAGTTGAGGTAATAACTAGACTATATACAAGGAGTACCAGTACTGAGTCAATGTGCAGGGGTACCAGGTAGTTGAGGTAATAACTAGACTATATACAACGAGTACCAGTACTGAGTCAATGTACAGGGTACCAGGTAGTTGAGGTAATAACTACACTATATACAAGGAGTACCAGTACTGAGTCAATGTGCAGGGGTACCAGGTAGTTGAGGTAATAACTAGACTATATACAAGGAGTACCAGTACTGAGTCAATGTGCAGGGGTACCAGGTCGTTGAGGTAGTAATGAGGCGATAAGGAGAACCAGTACTGAGTCAATGTGCAGGGGTACCAGGTATTTGAGGTAATAACTAGACTGTACTACAAGGAGTACCAGTACTGAGTCAATGTGGAGGGTACAAGGTAGTTGAGGTAATAACTAGACTATATACAAGGAGTACCAGTACTGAGTCAATGTGCAGGGGTACCAGGTAGTTGAGGTCGTAATGAGGCGATAAGGAGTACCAGTACTGAGTCAATGTGCAGGGGTACCAGGTAGTTGAGGTAATAACTAGACAATATACAAGGAGTACCAGTACTGAGTCAATGTACAGGGGTACCAGGTAGTTGAGGTAATAACTAGACTATACAAGGAGTACCAGTACTGAGTCAATGTCCAGGGGTACCAGGTAGTTGAGGTAATAACTAGACTATATACAAGGAGTACCAGTACTGAGTCAATGTGCAGGGTACCAGGTAGTTGAGGTAATAACTAGACTATATACAAGGAGTACCAGTACTGAGTCAATGTCCAGGGGTACCAGGTAGTTGAGGTAATAACTAGACAATATACAAGGAGTACCAGTACTGAGTCAATGTACAGGGGTACCAGGTAGTTGAGGTAATAACTAGACTATATACAAGGAGTACCAGTACTGAGTCAATGTGCAGGGGTACCAGGTAGTTGAGGTAATAACTAGACTATATATAAGGAGTACCAGTACTGAGTCAATGTGCAGGGTACCAGGTAGTTGAGGTAATAACTAGACTATATACAAGGAGTACCAGTACTGAGTCAATGTGCAGGGGTACCAGGTCGTTGAGGTAGTAATGAGGCGATAAGGAGAACCAGTACTGAGTCAATGTGCAGGGGTACCAGGTATTTGAGGTAATAACTAGACTGTATACAAGGAGTACCAGTACTGAGTCAATGTGGAGGGTACAAGGTAGTTGAGGTAATAACTAGACTATATACAAGGAGTACCAGTACTGAGTCAATGTGCAGGGGTACCAGGTAGTTGAGGTCGTAATGAGGCGATAAGGAGTACCAGTACTGAGTCAATGTGCAGGGGTACCAGGTAGTTGAGGTAATAACTAGACTATATACAAGGAGTACCAGTACTGACTCAATGTGCAGGGTTACCAGGTAGTTGAGGTAATAACTAAACTATATACAAGGAGTACCAGTACTGAGTCAATGTGCAGGGGTACCAGGTAGTTGAGGTAATATGTACATGTAGGTAGGGATAAAAGTGACTAGGCAATCAGGATAGAGATTACATCTCCTCATCCAGGGATTGCACACAAACACACACACACACACACACACACACACACACACACACACACAGGGAATGTTGTGTTAGTTTAATTTTGTTTCAGGACTATGAAAATTGAAAAAAGGATTAGCCTATGGATTATGAAAACAACAAAAAGAAATGGGAAAATGGGAGAGGAGAAATGACTAGAGACAGTGTTGTTTAACCCACTGACCATGACCCATGAGTTCTTCTTACCTTTGTTCAGTAGAAAAGTCTACCTCTCTGAAGTTTAGAGGTTGAACCATAGACCGGTCACTCTTCATGGACACACAGCTGGGTACAGGGGAGGCTGGTCTCTCCTGCTTGATTGGGCTTCAACACAACAGATACAAACATTACATCTCTCATCTACTCTGAGCTCAGATGGGGAAACAAGAGTTTCATTCCAAAACGTATACATCCATTTTCAGAAATGTTGGTAAATTTGCTTTTATTGTTTAAAGAAATTATGAAAGAGATTGGTGTGTTTTTTTCACCATCTAATCATGGTATGGGGTTGTTCAATGACAGACATGTATTTGTTTAAAATCTATCACTTGATGGTTTCATTTCAGAGAGACAAATAATCATGTTTTTTTGGAACCCTGACCTGTTCACCGAACGTGCTACCTTGTCCCAAACCAGCTGTTCTCTCGCTCTCTCTCTCTCTCTCTCTCTCTCTCTCTCTCTCTCTCTCTCTCTCTCTCTCTCTCTCTCTCTCTCCTCTCTCTCTCTCTCTCTCTCTCTCTCTCTCTCTCTCTCTCTCTCTCTCTCTCTCTCTCTCTCTCTCTCTCTCTCTCTCTCTCTCTCTCTCTCTCTCTCTCATCTATCTCTCTCTCTCTCTCTCTCTCTCTCTCTCTCTCTCTCTCTCTCTCTCTCTCTCTCTCTCTCCTCTCTCCCACACCTGCTGTCTCAACGTCTGAATGCTCGACTGTGAAAAGGCAACTGACATTTACTTCTGAGGTGCTGACGTGTTGCAACCTCTATAACCACAGTGATTATTATTTTGACCCTGCTGGTCATCTATGAACATTTGAACATCTTGAAGAACGACCTGGCATTAATGGCCATGTACTGTTATGATCTCCCCCTAGCACAGCCAGAAGAGGACTGGCCACCCTCAGAGCCTGGTTCCTCTCTAGGTTTCTTCCTAGGTTCCTGCCTTTCCAGGGAGTTTTTCCTAGCCACAGTGCTTCAACATCCGAACATGCGCTGTTCGGCACGAGACGACCCTTAATTTCTGCCAATGAGCTTCAAATCAAATCAAAATGTATTTCTCACATGCGCCGAATACAACAGCTGTACACTTTACCGTGAAATGCTTACTAATGAGCCCTTTCCCCAACAATGCAGTTAAAAAGTAAGAAAAATTTGCTAAATAAAAAAAGGAAATAGTAACACATTGAAATAACAATAATGAGGCTATAAGAGTACCAGTACTGAGTCAATGTGCAGGGGTACCAGGTAGTTGAGGTAATAACTAGACAATATACAAGGAGTACCAGTACTGAGTCAATGTACAGGGGTACCAGGTAGTTGAGGTAATAACTAGACTATATACAAGGAGTACCAGTACTGAGTCAATGTCCAGGGGTACCAGGTAGTTGAGGTAATAACTAGACTATATACAAGGAGTACCAGTACTGAGTCAATGTGCAGGGTACCAGGTAGTTGAGGTAATAACTAGACGATATACAAGGAGTACCAGTACTGAGTCAATGTCCAGGGGTACCAGGTAGTTGAGGTAATAACTAGACAATATGCAAGGAGTACCAGTACTGAGTCAATGTACTGGGGTACCAGGTAGTTGAGGTAATAACTAGACTATATACAAGGAGTACCAGTACTGAGTCAATGTGGTGGGGTACCAGGTAGTTGAGGTAATAACTAGACTATATATAAGGAGTACCAGTACTGAGTCAATGTGCAGGGTACCAGGTAGTTGAGGTAATAACTAGACTATATACAAGGAGTACCAGTACTGAGTCAATGTGCAGGGTACCAGGTAGTTGAGGTAATAACTAGACAATATACAAGGAGTACCAGTACTGAGTCAATGTACAGGGGTACCAGGTAGTTGAGGTAATAACTAGACAATATACAAGGAGTACCAGTACTGAGTCAATGTGCAGGGGTACCAGGTAGTTGAGGTAATAACTAGACTATATACAAGGAGTACCAGTACTGAGTCAATGTGCAGGGGTACCAGGTAGTTGAGGTAATATGTACATGTAGGTAGGAATAAAAGTGACTAGGCAATCAGGATAGAGATTACATCTCCTCATCCAGGGAGTGCACACACACACACACACACACACACACACTCACACACACACACACACACAGGGAATGTTGTGTTAGTTTAATTTGTTTCAGGACTATGAAAATGGAAAAAGGATTAGCCTATGGATTATGAAAACAACAAAAATAAATGGGAAAATGGGAGAGGAGAAATGACTAGAGACAGTGTTGTTTAACTCACTGACCATGACCCATGAGTTCTTCTTACCTTTGTTCAGTAGAAAAGTCTCCTCTCTGAAGTTTAGAGGTTGAACCATAGACCGGTCACTCTTCATGGATACACAGCTGGGTACAGGGAGGCTGGTCTCTCCTCCTTGATTGGGCTTCGACACAACAGAGACAAACATTACATCTCTCATCTACTCTGAGCTCAGTTGGGGAAACAAGAGTTTCATTCCAAAACGCTATATATCCATTTTCAGAAATGTTGGTCAATTTGCTTTTATTGTTTAAAGAAATTATGAAAGAGATTGGTGTGTTTTTTCACCATCTAGTCATGGCATGGGGTTGTTCAATGACAGACATGTATTTGTTTAAAATCTATCACTTGATGGTTTCATTTCAGAGAGACAAATAATCATGTTTTTTGGAACCCTGACCTGTTCACCGAACGTGCTACCTTGTCCCAAACCAGCTGTTCTCTGCTCTCTCTCTCTCTCTCTCTCTCTCTCTCTCTCTCTCTCTCTCTCTCTCTCTCTCTCTCTCTCTCTCTCTCTCTCTCTCTCTCTCTCTCTCTCTCTCTCTCTCTCTCTCTCTCTCTCTCTCTCTCCTCTCTCTCTCTCTCTACCACACCTGCTGTCTCAACCTCTGAATGCTCGACTGTGAAAAGGCAAATGACATTTACTTCTGAGGTGCTGACGTGTTGCAACCTCTATAACCACAGTGATTATTATTTGACCCTCCTGGTCATCTATGAACATTTGAACATCTTGAAGAAGCGATCTGGCCTTAATGGCCATGTACTGTTACAATATGGCAGTAGTAGTGGTTAGTAGTGATAGAGATAAGACCTGGGTTCTATCAGGTGGTCTACATATATAGTGGCAGTAGTAGTGGTTAGTACTGATAAAGAGATAAGACCTGGGTTCTATCAGGTGGTCTATATATAGTGGCAGTAGTAGTGGTTAGTACTGATATAGAGATAAGACCTGGGTTCTACCAGGTGGTCTATATATATAGTAGCAGTAGTAGTGGTTAGTACTGATAGAGAGATAAGATATGGGTTCTATCAGGTGATCTTATATATAGTGGCAGTAGTAGTGGTTGGTACTGATAGAGAGATAAGACCTGGGTTCTATCAGGTGGTCTATATATATAGTGGCAGTAGTAGTGGCTAGTACTGATAGAGAGATTAGACCTGGGTTCTATCAGGTGGTCTATATATATAGTGGCAGTAGTAGTGGTTAGTACTGATAGAGAGATAAGATATGGGTTCTATCAGGTGGTCTATATATATAGTGGCAGTAGTAGTAGTTAGTAGTGATAGAGAGATAAGACCTGGGTTCTATCAGGTGGTCTATATATATAGTGGCAGTAGTAGTGGCTAGTACTGATAGAGAGATTAGACCTGGGTTCTATCAGGTGGTCTATATATATAGTGGCAGTAGTAGTGGTTAGTAGTGATAGAGAGATAAGACCTGGTTCTACCAGGTGGTCTATATATATAGTGGCAGTAGTAGTGGTTAGTACTGATATAGAGATAAGAACTGGGTTCTATCAGGTGGTCTATATATATAGTGGCAGTAGTAGTGGTTAGTACTGATAGAGAGATAAGACCTGGGTTCTATCAGGTGGTCTATATATATAGTGGCAGTAGTAGTAGCTAGTACTGATAGAGAGATAAGACCTGGGTTCTATCAGTTGGTCTATATATAAAGTGGCAGTAGTAGTGGTTAGCACTGATAGAGAGATAAGACCTGGGTTCTACCAGGTGGTCTATATATATAGTGGCAGTAGTATTGGCTAGTACTGATAGAGAGATAAGACCTGGGTTCTACCAGGTGGTCTATATATTGTGGCAGTAGTAGTGGCTAGTAGTGATAGAGAGATAAGACCTGGGTTCTATCAGGTGGTCTATATATATATAGTGGCAGTAGTAGTGGTTAGTTCTGATAAAGAGATAAGACCTGGGTTCTATCAGGTGGTCTATATATATAGTGGCAGTAGTAGTGGTTAGTACTGATAGAGAGATAAGACCTGGGTTCTATCAGGTGGTCTATATATATGTGGCAGTAATAGTGGCTAGAACTGATAGAGAGATAAGACCTGGGTTCTATCAGGTGGTCTATATATATAGTGGCAGTAGTAGTGGTTAGTAGTGATAGAGAGATAAGACCTGGGTTATATCAGGTGGTCTATATATATAGTGGCAGTAGTAGTGGTTAGTACTGATAGAGAGATAAGACCTGGGTTCTATCATGTGGTCTATATATATAGTGGCAGTAGTAGTGGCTAGTAGTGATAGAGAGATAAGACCTGGGTTCTATCAGGTGGTCTATATATATAGTGGCAGTAGTAGTGGTTAGTACTGATAGAGAGATAAGACCTGGGTTCTATCAGGTGGTCTATATATATAGTGGCAGTAGTAGTGGCTAGTACTGATAGAGAGATTAGACCTGGGTTCTATCAGGTGGTCTATATATATAGTGGCAGTAGTAGTGGTTAGTAGTGATAGAGAGATAAGACCTGGGTTCTATCAGTTGGTCTATATATATAGTCGCAGTAGTAGTGGTTAGTACTGATAGAGAGATAACACCTGGGCTCTATCAGGTGGTCTATATATATAGTGGCAGTAGTAGTGGTTAGTACTGATATAGAGATAAGAACTGGGTTCTATCAGGTGGTCTATATATATAGGTGGCAGTAGTAGTGGTTAGTACTGATAGAGAGATAAGACCTGGGTTCTATCAGGTGGTCTATATATATGGTGGCAGTAGTAGTAGCTAGTACTGATAGAGAGATAAGACCTGGGTTCTATCAGTTGGTCTATATATAAAGTGGCAGTAGTAGTGGTTAGCACTGATAGAGAGATAAGACCTGGGTTCTACCAGGTGGTCTATATATAGTGGCAGTAGTATTGGCTAGTACTGATAGAGAGATAAGACCTGGGTTCTACCAGGTGGTCTATATATATAGTGGCAGTAGTAGTGGCTAGTAGTGATAGAGAGATAAGACCTGGGTTCTATCAGGTGGTCTATATATATGTGGCGTAGTAGTGGTTAGTTCTGATAAAGAGATAAGACCTGGGTTCTATCAGGTGGTCTATATATATAGTGGCAGTAGTAGTGGTTAGTACTGATAGAGAGATAAGACCTGGGTTCCTATCAGGTGGTCTATATATATAGTGGCAGTAATAGTGGCTAGAACTGATAGAGAGATAAGACCTGGGTTCTATCAGGTGGTCTATATATATAGTGGCAGTAGTAGTGGTTAGTAGTGATAGAGAGATAAGACCTGGGTTATATCAGGTGGTCTATATATATAGTGGCAGTAGTAGTGGTTAGTACTGATAGAGAGATAAGACCTGGGTTCTATCAGGTGGTCTATATATATAGTGGCAGTAGTAGTGGCTAGTAGTGATAGAGAGATAAGACCTGGGTTCTATCAGGTGGTCTATATATATATAGTGGCAGTAGTAGTGGTTAGTACTGATAGAGAGATAAGACCTGGGTTCTATCAGGTGGTCTATATATATATAGTGGCAGTAGTAGTGGCTAGTACTGATAGAGAGAGATTAGACCTGGGTTCTATCAGGTGGTCTATATATATAGTGGCAGTAGTAGTGGTTAGTAGTGATGAGAGAGATAAGACCTGGGTTCTATCAGTTGGTCTATATATATAGTCGCAGTAGTAGTGGTTAGTACTGATAGAGAGATAACACCTGGGCTCTATCAGGTGGTCTATATATATAGTGGCAGTAGTAGTGGTTAGCACTGATAGAGAGATAAGACCTGGGTTCTATCAGGTGGTCTATATATATAGTGGCAGTAGTAGTGGCTAGTAGTGAAGAGAGATTAGACCTGGGTTCTATCAGGTGGTCTATATATATAGTGGCAGTAGTAGTGGTTAGTACTGATACAGAGATAAGACCTGGGTTCTATCAGGTGGTCTATATATAGTGGCAGTAGTAGTGGTTAGTACTGAAATAGAGATAAGACCTGGGTTCTATCCAGGTGGTCTATATATATAGTGGCAGTAGTAGTGGTTAGTACTGATAGAGAGATAAGACCTGGGTTCCATCAGGTGGTCTATATATAAGTGGCAGTAGTGGTGGCTAGTAGTGATAGAGAGATAAGACCTGGGTTCTATCAGGTGGTCTATATATATATATATATATATAGTGGCAGTAGTAGTGGTTAGTAGTGATAGAGAGATAAGATCTGGGTTCTATCAGGTGGTCTATATATAAGTGGTTGTAGTAGTGGTTAGTAGTGATAGAGAGATAAGACCTGGGTTCTATCAGGTGGTCTATATATATATATATATATATATATATATATATATATATATATATATATATATATATATATATATATATATATATATGTGGCTGTATGGTTAGTACTGATAGAGAGATAAGACCTGGGTTCTATCAGGTGGTCTATATATATAGTGGCAGTATTAGTAGTTAGTAGTGATAGAGAGATAAGACCTGGGTTCTACCAGGTGGTCTATATATATATAGTGGCAGTAGTAGTAGTTAGTAGTGATAGAGAGATAAGACCTGGGTTCTATCAGGTGGTCTATATATATAGTGGCAGTAGTAGTGGTTAGTACTGATAGAGAGATAAGACCTGGGTTCTATCAGGTGGTCTATATATATAGTGGCAGTAGTAGTGGCTAGTAGTGATAGAGAGATATTACCTGGATTCTATCAGGTGGTCTATATATATAGTGGCAGTAGAGATAAGACCTGGGTTCTATCAGGTGGTCTATATATATAGAGTGGCAGTATTAGTGGTTAGTACTGATAGAGAGATAAGACCTGGGTTCTCTCAGGTGGTCTATATATATAGTGGCAGTAGTAGTGGTTAGTACTGATATAGAGATAAGACATGGGTTCTATCAGGTGGTCTATATATATGTGGCAGTAGTAATGGCTAGTACTGATAGAGAGATAAGACCTGGGTTCTATCAGGTGGTCTATATATATAGTGGCAGTATTAGTGGTTAGTACTGATAGAGAGATAAGACCTGGGTTCTATCAGGTGGTCTATATATATAGTGGCAGTAGTAGTGGTTAGTAGTGATAGAGAGATTAGACCTGGGTTCTATCAGGTGGTCTATATATATAGTGGCAGTAGTAGTGGTTAGTACTGATAGAGAGATAAGACCTGGGTTCTATCAGGTGGTCTATATATATAGTGGCAGTAGTAGTGGTTAGTACTGATAGAGAGATAAGACCTGGGTTCTATCAGGTGGTCTATACATATAGTGGCAGTGGTAGAAGTGGGGGTAGCATGCAGGTCTACCGGACACTGTATGTTTATTAGAGCTCCGAGACAGGATTGTGTCGAGGCACAGATCTGGGGAAGGGTACCAAAACATTTCTGCAGCATTGAAGGTCCCCAAGAACACAGTGACCTCCGATCATTCTTAAATGGAAGAAGTTTGGAACCACCAACACTCTTCCTAAGAGCTGGCCGCCCGGCCAAACTGAGCAATCGGGGAGAAGGGCCTTGGTCAGGAGGTGACCAAGAACCCCGATGGTCACTCTGACAGAGCTCCAGAGTTCCTCTGTGGAGATCGTGAGAACCTTCCAGAAGGACAACCATCTCTGCAGCACTCCACCAATCAGGCCTTTACGGTAGAGTGGCCATACAGAAGCCACTCCTCAGTAAAAAGGCACATGACACCCGGCTTGGAGTTTGCCAAAAGGCCCCTAAAGGACTGTCAGACCACGAGAAACAAGATTCTCTGCTCTGATGAAACCAAAATTGAACTCTTTGGCCTGAAAGCCAAGCGTCAGGTCTGGAGGAAACCTGGCACCATCCCTACGGTGAAGCATGGTGGTGGCAGCATCATGCTGTGGGGATGTTTTTCAGCGGCAGGGACTGAGAGTCTAGTCAGGATCAAGGGAACGATGAACAGAGCAAAGTACAGAGAGATCCATGATGAAAACCTGCTCCAGAGCGCTCAGGACCTCAGACTGGGGTGAAGGTCCACCTTCCAACAGGACAACGACCTTAAGCACACAGCCAAGACAACACAGGAGTGGCTTCGGGGACAAGTCTCTGAATGTCCTTGGTGACCCAGCCAGAGCCCGGACTTGAACCCGATCGAACATCTCCGGAGACCTGAAAATAGCTGTGCAGCGACGCTCCTCATCAAACCTGACAGAGCTTGAGTGGATCTGCAGAGAAGAATGGGAGAAACTCCCCAAATACAGGTGTGCCAAGCTTGTAGCAGTCATACCCAAGAAGACTCCAAGGCTGTAATCACTGCCAAAGGTGCTTCAACAAAGTACTGAGTAAAGGGTCTGAATACTTATGTAAATGTTGTTGTTTTTTTTTGTCATTACGGGGTACTGTGATGAGGATTAATTATTTTTCCATCCATTTTAGAATAAGGCTGTAACGTAACAACATGTGGAAAAGTCAAGGGGTCTAAATACTTTCCGAATGGACTGTATATAAAAAATCCACAGTTTTCTAATTGTACAATCATATATCAGATATGGAGCAAACCCTGTAGACAGGTGAAACCGGGGGAAAACCTACTGTAGCTAACAATACTTTCCCAACCTAGAACCCTAGAAAGCTGAAGCTAGTTGGAAACAGGTACCAGTGACTTCAGAAAGTATTCATACCCCTTGACATATTCCACATATTGTTGTGTTACAGCCCCCTCTAAAACTATTTATTTTCCGTCTCTCTGTGTTTCATTATTTTTCTTCAGTTCGCAAGAGGCTGGATGTATCTCACCGGAGAAAGCATCCGAGAGAGGGAAACAGCGCCCCTCTGTCTCTCTATGTGTAGGGCATCTATCTGATGCTGTCTGGTCAAAAAGAGTATGACATTGTTGCTGCCTGTAGCATTGAATGCATGTGAAGCCAGCGAGCATTTGGCCTCCCTTGATAAAAAAAAGTACAATTATAGCCAATCAGCATTGCGCTAAACTGAGTGAGCTCGACTGTGAATGGTCCCAAAAAAGTATCAAGGGAAGCCAGTTTGGATTTGGCTTCACTCCTATCAAATAGCATTGAGAGCATACGTCATTGAAAAAAATAACTTAAATGGTTTCATCTCGTTGTGTTGTTGTGCCCCTGGCCTGAGAGGATGGAAGTTCAATATGTAGCTAGATGTAGACGGCTAATGTTAACTAGCTAACGTTGCCCATGAACGTTCTTTAAAAGTGCTATCCTCTCAATCTTAAATAAGCATGCCCCATTCAAAAAATTCAGAACAAGAACAGCTATAGCCCCTGGTTCTCCTCAGACTTGACTGTCCTTGACCAGCACAAAAACATCCTGTGGTGTACAGCATTAGCATCGATTAGCCCCAGTGATATGCAATTTTTCAGGGAAATTAGGAACCAATATACACAAGCAGATAGGAAAGCAAAGGCTAGCTAGCCAGATAGCTAAAATCGACCTTTTCCTAAATTTGCCATGGATGGAGATAGGGATGGCTAATGATTATAACGCTGATTCTGAACTAACCATTAATTCATACATTGTTGTGCCCCTGGCCTGAGAGGATGGAAGATCAATATGTAGCTAGATGTGAAGGCTAATGTTAACTAGCTAACGTTGCCCATGAAGGGAAGTTAGGCTAGAGAGCAAGCATTTTAGCCAGGTAGCCTTAGGACAACAACAACTAAAAGCCTGTACTGTATGACAGTGATAAGAACGTTTTGTTGTGATGGGAATTCTTCTCTCACTCTGTTTTGATTCATGCAGGTGACTGTGACCCTCTGGCAGAAGGCCCAGAATATGTTCTGGAAGTTAAGATAGGAGACATTGCTCAGTTTCTTGGGAAACTGATCTTGCAGGATAACAGCCAGTCACATGCAGGAACCAATCCATGTTCTGTAGGTTTTTGTTTAGCCGTCTATAGGACAACTGCTGGGACTGAGAGAGGAGGATGGCATTGGTGTTTCTCTACAAGTAGAGTGAGTCACCATGAAAGAGGAGGATGTTATTGGTGTTTCTATACAAGTAGAGTGAGTCAACATGTTTTCTCTACTGGCACCAACACACACACACACACACACACACACACACACACAAACACACACACACACACACACACACACACACACACACACACACACATACACACACAGAAATCAGACCCATGGACAGCCACATCATATTTAGCTTATGTTGATTGGACTAAATTGTTTTTTGGTGTCTTTCAGTTGTCACTGTATTAGACTAAGCAGAGGTGACTTAATAATGTTGAAATGTTGAAGTTTAAATGGTGCTGCAAAAGTGGAGGCAGCTCCTGTTTTCTTTGCGACTTGCGGTAACTCTCCGTGGTTCTACATCAATAGTTGTTTAGTGCATACGAACTAACAGGTTATAGAGCAAACAATGCAATTATCACAACACATCGATTGTAGACGTTAGCGTCTGTCCTCGAGGATGATGCCGAATCCGGTGAACCACACAATTAATCAAGGATAGCGAGTGAAAAGGATCTGGCTACACTCATACTGTCACTGACCATTACGCAAAAACGCGCAAATTGAACAATAAACTCGGTGTCTCAACACTGTAACGAACTCCGTCGTTGTTCCCCAAGATCACCTCACCTCTGCCCGTAACTGGACAATATGCTTGGCGCCAAACCGTACGTGGACGCGGACAGTTCTGTGCGGGGGCGCTGGGACAGTTTCAGAACGCGGACATGAGCACTGCCACACAATAAACTAAACCCAGTCTTTAAAGTCGGGTATATTAGTAATATTCATGTTTTATTATGTCAAACAAAAATTATTCGTTTTTTTAAAACAGTGTTTTGAGATCTGGGCCCGTATCCAAAAAGCGTCTCAGAGTGAAAATGTACCGTATAAGTGCTGAGAATAAAGCCATTTTAGTCCTACTCTTATGGGTATAAATTAAAGCTATGCATGAAGCCTCTTTATTCATAAGTGTCCCACCTAGTTTGCAGATATCTAGGACACCTCATGAGCCGTCTTAACCAGTTAAGAGGTACCAGCAGGTGTCTTGATAATATAAACATGCAGCGAGTCAGTGGTTCCTGTGCAACATGTAATTGCTTTGGAGCAGTGGTGACCTGTCATTCAGGGCAGAGCCCCACCTGTTTAGCAAATGCTCTTAACCAGAGCTATTTACAGTAAGTGCATTCATCTTAAGATAGCTAGGTGAGACAACCAGATAATACAGTCAAATATACAGGATACGAACATTCAATTTCAGCTAAACAATGGATATATAGCGTTTTGCAATAAAAATAATAATAATGATATACATCTAAAATATATTAATTAAACATCTGAGAACAGTAATATTGAAGGTACCCATAAGCAACCATTTCCTGATTAAAAAACACGTGAACAATTGTGGAAATAGCATTTAGGGAAATAAACTCTTAATAATTCTTAAACAAAATTGTCATCTCACCTCTTAGCTTTGGTGTCATGTTCCCCAGAGAGACTCATTTTAGAGGCAGGGCCCCCCTCCTCTCTCTCCCCAGAGAGACTCATTTTAGACCACTGACCCCTAAACAGAGATCCAACACGTTGGTTGTAGTTAACACAGTAATTCTTGAATGTGAATTGTTATCATTTATTAATTATCTCTTACAAAACATTTACTAACAGACATATCGAAACAGTCAGGTGATTTAATGCAATCACATGAATATGTATTTGGTGACATCTCTTCTCCATGTTAACTGTCAATAATAATAATAATAATAAGTCACTGTTTGTTAAGGTAGTTATAGACAGTGCAGCAACACAAGGCCATGTCTCACACTTATTTGTATTCATTAAAAGTTGCCATTTATTATTTTTGAATCTGTTATTTTCTAAACGTATCTGAGAATGTAGACAGAAGGGCTAAAACAGGCTTGATTTATCTGGGGGGGATCAGTGATCTATACAGAAAGGTTTTTTGCAACAATTAAGATATTTTATATTAGTTAAAGTAGGCTAGGTTATAATGTAAAACAGTTTTTGTTGTTGTTGTGTAAAAGCAGATCAAGGTCTATGCCTCAGCAAGTGGCGACCCGTCATTCAGAGCAGGTGGCCTTTCCTGTTTTGCATGTTATTGTGGCATTAATATGTCACATATCAGTTTGCTAACAATGTAAAAAAAATATAAACACTACCGGTCAAAAGTTTTAGAACACATACTCATTCAAGGGTTTTTCTTTATTTTTATTAACTATGAAATAACACATATATAGAATCATGTAGTAACCAAAGAAGTGTTAAAGAAATCAAAATATATTTTATATTTGAGATTCTTCAAATAGCCACCCGTTGCCTTGATGACAGCTTTGCACACTCTTGGCATTCTCTCAACCAGCGACCCGTCATTCAGTGCAGGTGGCCTTTCCTGTTTTGCATGTTATTTTGGCATTAATACGTGTCACATATCAGTTTGCAAAAAATTTAAAATAAATAAATATATATACCATTGAGTTAATAAAGCCGCAAAAAAACATGGTCTCTTTTTTGTTTTCTTGAGTAAGGCAGCTCCAAAATGCAGGTGTTTCAGCCTAGATCAGTGCTTTCTGTGGTGGTGTTTCAGCCTAGCTCAGTGCTTTCTGGGGTGGTGGGGCAAGCCAGAAGACAATACAGAGCACTGCGCCGTGATTGGCTCAGTGTTCTGTCACTCATGGGGACACTACATCACCGCCAAGTGTAAGGTAAAGCTAGAAAATTCAAGCCCCTTTGGGTGCCCATGGAGTTACATTAGAAGTGCCCATCCAAGAAGTTAATTGGCCAACAGATAAAATGACGTCAAATCACATTATATCTACAGTAAGCTTTGATTGGACTGATCATGATCAACATCATACTTTTCGGGAAATCTTAGCCAGCAGTCATCATCATGAATCAAGTCGGCTATCTACTTGTAAATCCTTTTTAATCCTTGTCATATGAAGAGAAATAATGAAGAGGAAATGATAGGACAGCTGTTGGGACTCTGCTGTTGGGACTCTGCTGTTGGGACTCTGCTGTTGGGACTCTGCTGTTGGGACTCTGCTTTATGTAGGCCCTAACAGTTTGTGGCCACCGTTTGTCACCCGTTATAGTGCAATGAATGTATTGTTTAGTGTTGTGTTGTGGAGTAGCTTTGCTGGCATACATCCCCCCTTTTATTTATGTTTTGCCCCACCAAGATTGACATGCTAAAATCACCACTGACCTCAGCTATAGCCTAGATGACCAGCCTAAACCTGTTCAGATCAGTTCCCATAACGTTATAACAGTAACAGTAGCAGGAGCCTAGTCCTGATACAGATGGAGGTCTATGCCTCAGCTATAGCCTACATATCCTGGATGACCAGCCCTAAACCTGTTCAGATCAGTTCCCATAACGTTATAACAGTAACAGTAGCAGGAGCCTAGTCCTGATACAGATGGAGGTCTATACCTCAGCTATAGCCTACATATCCTAGATGACCAGCCTAAACCTGTTCAGATCAGTTCCCATAACGTTATAGACCTAACAGTAGCAGGACAGAGCATGTAGCCTAGGCATGGTATTTTACACACCATTTCAAACGGAGACCATCAGGTTTGTCAGCATGATAAGTGATCATAGCTCAAACCTACTCTGACTATTGAATGTCTGACGTCGACCTTGTAATAGTTTGTAGTTTAGCCTAGACCTCAGAGTCTGCCCCGTCTTTCCTACATATCAACACATTCATCCGACTTCTAATGTTACCGAGAAATACGTACCACAGTTTCAACAGCCATTGTGTAACTGCGTAGGCTGCACACTTACTTTCACGTTCATATGAGGAAATCACATCGCTGGTGCAGCCGCCTGTTCTCTTGCAGATGAAGTAGCTTTTATAGGCGACTCATTCAACCAGCCTAAACAACAGTAAATCAAAGATGTCAAATGGTCAAAAGTCAATCCTGATATAGCCATGTACATCAAAGAGAGGTGTATTGCTACAGATGTAGGATCTTAATTTTAGCCAGTTTGCTACAGCAGGAAAATAATCCTGCAGCAACAGGACATTTTGAATTATTATGTGGATTATAATGAATGATTAATTTTTATAATAGAAAAGTGCAATTGATCATCTTCAGAAACCTTTTTAAAGCGTAAATACACTCAAATACACTACATCGTTTTAGTTATCCTGCAACAGGGTGATCAAATTAAGATCCCTACATCTGTACAGAGATTATGTCTTTATCTAAACCAAGGCAGTTTGAGTTAATAGCAATAACGTTGCAACTGTTAGCTGCTGTAAACCTATGTGATTGGATGTTATAGACCCCCATCTGAACAGTTTCTTTCCCGATGCTGTGGCCCTCACCAACTAGCCATCTGGCCCATAGAGACTAAAGGACTATACACTCTATGCTGCACACCACATCAAGCCATCTCTGAACTGTACACTACCATCTGGCCCATAGAGACTAAAGGACTATACACTCTATGCTGCACACCACATCAAGCCATCTCTGAACTGTACACTACCATCTGGTCCATAGAGACTAAAGGACTATACACTCTATGCTGCACACCACATCAAGCCATCGCTGAACTGTACACTACCATCTGGTCCATAGAGACTAAAGGACTATACACTCTATGCTGCTCACCACATCAAGCCATCTCTGAACTGTACACTACCATCTGGTCCATAGAGACTAAAGGACTATACACTCTATGCTGCACACCACATCAAGCCATCGCTGAACTGTACACTACCATCTGGTCCATAGAGACTAAAGGACTATACACTCTATGCTGCACACCACATCAAGCCATCGCTGAACTGTACACTACCATCTGGTCCATAGAGACTAAAGGACTATACACTCTATGCTGCACACCACATCAAGCCATCGCTGAACTGTACACTACCATCTGGTCCATAGAGACTAAAGGGACTATACACTCTATGCTGCACACCACATCAAGCCATCGCTGAACTGTACACTACCATCTGGTCCATAGAGACTAAAGGACTATACACTCTATGCTGCTCACCACATCAAGCCATCTCTGAACTGTACACTCACCATCTGGTCCATAGAGACTAAAGTCTATACACTCTATGCTGCACACCACATCAAGCCATCTCTGAACTGTAGACTAAATAACTGAACTATACGGCATTAGCACTCTGTTCATCTCTCTTAGATATATTTATACTGGTACTGTATATACGGACATCCACCGTATATCAACTGTATTCCCACTGTACTGTATATCTGTATATCCACTGTATTCCCACTGTACTGTATATCTGTATATCAACTGTATTCCCACTGTACTGTATATCTGTATACCAACTGTATTCCCACTGTACTGTATATCTGTATACCAACTGTATATCCACTGTACTGTATATCTGTATATCAACTGTATTCCCACTGTACTGTATATCTGTATACCAACTGTATTCCCACTGTACTGTATATCTGTATATCAACTTTATTCCCACTGTACTGTATATCTGTATACCAACTGTATTCCCACTGTAATGTATATCTGTATATCCACTGTTCATTATCTTATAGCTCTATGCTCACTCTTCCTAGTTGTGTATAATGTTCTACAGACATTTGTGTGTAAACTCTTCTGTCTGTATTCTGTCTCTAAATGTTGTCTGTCACTATCACCATGTAGAAGTATGTACAGATGTAGGATCTTAATTTGATCACCCCCCACTGCAGAATAACTTTCCCGCAATGCAGGAAATATAAAACTTGTAGTGTATTTGAGGTTTTAAAAGGCTTCTGAAGTTTGTAATTTCCACGTAGAAATGCCAGACTTGAGTTTCCCTTACTAAAAATGTATCAACCGCTACAAAAATGTCCATAAATTATAATTCACATAATTATTCACATTTCCTGTTGCTGCAGGAATATTTTCCTGCTGTAGCAAACTGGCTCAAATTAAGATCCTACATATGTATGTGCAAATGTACTTAGCGAATAAAGGTGATTCTGCAAAGGTTGAGTCTTGAATATTGATATATTGAATTTGACTTGCCCATGTTCAGTTAGCTCCATGTTGTATGATTAGACTGACACGTACCTGTCTCAGTAGAAGTAGACTGTTAGGTCTGAGTGTTTTACTTCCATTCACTGGACTAAAATTACACCATACATTTAATTTCTCTACACACTTTACAATCATTCCTGGCAGGATTCTCACCTTGTAGCCTGAAATCTCTGGAGGACTGAAACAGGTTTCCCTCAAGAATTTCCCTGTATTTAGGGCCATCCATCATTCCTTCAATTCTGACCAGTTTCCTAGTCCTTGCCGACGAAAAACATCCCCACAGCATGATGCTGCCGCCACCATGCTTCACTGTGGGGATGGTGTTCTCGGGTGATGAGAGGAGTTGGGTTTGCCCCCAGACATAGCATTTTCCTTGATGGCAAAAAAAGCTACATTTTTAGTCTCATCTGATCAGAGTACCTTCTTCCATATGTTTTGGGAGTCTCCCACATGGCTTTTGGGCGAACACCAAACGTGTTTGCTTATTTTTTTCTTTAAGCAGTGGCTATTTTCTGGCCACTCTTCCAGTAAAGACCAGCTCTGTGGAGTGTACGGCTTAAAGTAGTCCTACGGACAGATACTCCAATCTCCGCTGTGGAGCTTGCAGCTCATTCAGGGTTTTCTTGGTCTCTTTGTTGCCTCTCTGATTAATGCCCTCCTTGCCTGGTCCGTGAGTTTCAGTGGGCAGCCTCTCTTCTTGGCAGGTTTGTTGTGGTGCCATATTCTTTCCATTTTTTAATAATGGATTTAATGGTGCTCCGTGGGATGTTCAAAGTTTCAGATTTTTTTTATAACCCAACCCTGATCTGTACTTCTCCACAACTTTGTCCCTGACCTGTTTGGAGAGCTCCTTGGTCTTCATGGTGCCTCTTGCTTGGTGGTGCCCCCTTGCTTAGTGGTGTTGCAGACTCTGGGGCCTTTCAGCCCAGGTGTATACAGTACATCTGGAAACCATCAGGCCTCCCTGTCTCTGTTGTTATTACCCTTTGCCCCCAGGTCACTACATCCTGTCCATCAATATTTAATCAACAAGGTATAAATTCTCAGTCATCTATCTTATGTGATATCAAACCTCTCAAACCTCTATAAACTCAGTCAGAGTAAAAGATAAACAGATAATTAACTACTATATATTCATGCTAATAATCTATTTAGTCAAAACCTTATTTTTATATATAAGAAAAAATCCCACAGACATCCTCCCCTTTTAAAATGACCCCTTTTTTATATACTTCATTTTCAAATATACCCATTTCTTATTCATGCTACCAAGAAAACATACATCAGCGAAATTGTGACCATCATGACATCATCCCCACAAATACAAAGATCCATGACACTTTGTCCTTACATGGATATTATAATCTGAACACGTGAATATAAAAATAACAAAAACATCCGTCTTCGTCATCCACGCTCTGTCAGAGGAACCCCAAGTTTCTCCCTGGTCACAAGGGGCTCTATCTGATCCACTAAAATAGTCATCTGGCCACATCTTCTTCCTGTAACCCTTAATTCAATGGTATACAATTCCACCTTAACATTCCTTGTCCTCAATCAACATTATCAATGGACTCTAAACTGCAATAAGATGATGTAGAATAATAATAATTATTCCTCTCCCTCCTTGGATTACCATTAACTGATACATCTCTAACTGTAATCACAGGCATGTTATTAATCTGGTACAGATCTTAAAAATCAATCCTGAAAAATTGGAAAACAACCCCCATAACTTTAGCTACAATAAGTACTATTGCCACTAGAGGACATATAATACTTGCCATCCATGTTCCTATGGAATTACCACTAAAAAACCTTTAAAAAACTCCAACAACATTCAAATTACCATATCCTCCTCATCTTAATATAATAGCCTCCAATTCTATGTGATTATCAATTACACATTCTAATGATTAACATCTCAGACCCAATTGCTTAACAACCCATGATTGTTAAAATATACAATGTTAAACTCCGCCTTTGTCCTCCTAATATACCTGATATAACATACACATTATAACACTCTATTATCACTCCCTGTTACATCATCACATCCCTAGACTATTCCTGCTTCAATAATTCAACCAAAATCACATCATATGAAAATATCAAAACCCCATGATAATAACCAATTAAGTACTTTCCTATCAACATAGATATTTACCACTCTAAACATCCATATCAATATCACCCCATACTTCAAATCTATATCATTACTAATATGTTAATACTTTAACCCAATTAATCACACATATTCATGATTTCATTCACAATCCTCACCTTAACTTCCATGTTTCAAACAGTATGAGTCAACAATGTCTATTCAATAAATCATATAAATGTATCCTAAGACATGACCTTAATGTATCACTGTTTAAACCCATAATATCTATAGAAAACATTTCTATCCTTATACATACTAATAATTCACTTAAATCACTCATTCATCTTATAAATTATAACCAACCAAATTACTTAACTCAACCAAATTTAAAATGACAATTCTTATTCACTTTATCCTTATCACTGAAAATGAAAACTGTCAACTTAATCACCCATTACAACATTCAGAATGCATACTTATATTAACATACATTATAAACATTCAGAATTCAATTATGACTTTCCTCATCCTGAAAATAAATACAGATCATTATCTCAATGCATTCTCAATACTATCACTTTAGCAGTGTATATACCTACTATCATCTCCAGATCGTCAGTTTCCTCGTAGCCATCTGTAGCATCGGTTGACATGATACCTGTTCAATCTCCCCTCTATCCATACCTCCGTTGGTGTAGACTGTGATGATGATGCATGAACCTTCTTCCTTCACTAGTTCTATGATCATGCAGAGTCCTTCTCCATTTATCACCGTCTCTCTGTGGAGTGTATCCTTCTATCAGCGTACCAATAGTCTCTGCTGCAAAAACACACAGACAAAACAAAACAATGCCCCGCCGAAGCGGTGCCACCTTCCTCCTCTGCGTTAGAAAAGTCCTCCAATGGTCCATATAGATCTAGGAATCTCTCTCTCTTACTTGGCCCTCCATCAAGGTAGCCATCAACCCCTATTACTAACCTTCCCACTTGGGTGTTGTCCGTCAATGACTTCCTTAATCCTTTACCACCACATAGTCTCCAAGTCGCAGAAAATGTCCAGATTCTCCTGGTAGGTCTGGCAGACAAACCTTCACCTTTTCAAAAGAAAGTCTGCATAACATTGTTAGTTGAGACACAGCATGCTACTTCATCCTGTCTTCTTATCAGTCCTGATAAGCCTTTTATATTAGGAAGTACACATTCTCAGTTTGTTACCTGTATAAAAGACACCTGTCCACAGAAGCAATCAATCAATCAGATTCCAAACTCTCCACCATGGCCAAGACCAAAGAGCTCTCCAAGGATGTCAGGGACAAGATTGTAGACCTACACAAGGCTGGAATGGGCTACAAGACCATCGCCAAGCAGCTTGGTGAGAAGGTGACAACAGTTGGTGCGATTATTCGCAAATGGAAGCACACAAAAGGACTGTCAATCACAAAATCAGCAGGGGATCAAATACTTTTTTCCCTCACTGTATGTGTGTATGTATGTGTGTATATATGTGTGTATGTATGTGTGTATATATGTATATATATGTGTGTGTATATGTATATATATTTATATGTGTATATGTATGTGTATGTGTATTATCTCCCGAGTGGCGCAGTGGTCTACTAGAGATCCTGGTTCTAATCCAGGCTCTGTCGTAGCCGGCCGCGACCGGGAGACCCATGGGGCAGCTCACAATTGGCCCAGCGTCGTCCAGGGTAGGGGAGGGAATGGCCGGCAGGGATGTAGCTCAGTTGGTAGAGCATGGCATTTGCAACGCCAGGGCTGTGGGTTCAATTCCCATGGGGGCCAGTATGGAGAAATTTTTTAATAATGTATGCACTCACTCACTCTGGATAAGAGCGTCTGCTAAATGACGTAAATGTAAATATGTGTGTGTGTGTATATATATAAAAACCATGGGGGACTGGAAGTGATGCAGACAATTACATTGATGGAAGTTACAATCTATCTGCAATATTAAGCTGATCTACCCCCTTAAAAAAACAAATAAATAAAATACTAATATTAATTATCTGAAAATTGTATGTCATCCAGTCTTAAAATGTCTGCAAAAACCAAATATTGAAATACTGTTAAATATTTAAAAAATCATTGTTATACATTGAGTGAATTGTTATCCATTGAGAGAGGGATATAGAATAGTATACTAACGTGCTAGGGTAATTATTTTCTACAACTGTGATGTAACTGAACATCCACTAGGTGGAGCCAGTGGTCCAGTCTTGATTAGACACTTAGACACAAAACTAAAAAGTAGGATAAATACTAATATGTAGGTAGAGATATATATATGTATAATATTATACTAACATTCTAGATACACACACACACACACACACCACACACACACACACATAATCAATTGACTAGTAGTTTTTCTATAACTGTGATGTAATTGAAGATCCACTAGGTGGAGCAGTGGTCCACTCTTGAGTAGAGACTTGGTTTGGCATGCATTTTCATGGGTTCTGAGACACGTTGAGACATGTCACATAAAATTGACATTTGTTTGGTATAAATAGTAGGATATATACATATGTAGGTAGAGTCCATTCTCGTTTAAAGAAATCAATAACACAACATCTCATTCATTATATACTATATCATTTTATACAATACATTATTAAAAATTCATTTATAAGATACAACATAAATATATATATATATATATATATATATATATATATATATATATATATATATATATATATATGCATAGTTAGATATAGAAGCCTTCATCATATTGAAAATTCAACTCACCTTCAAAATGCTCCATGAGGAATAAATGATTCAAGGGAGTCTCTTTAAGATGTATGTCTTCAGGCCTTCTGGTCCTCTGGGTCTTTTTTCTTGGTTGACTGAGACATCCCACGGACGCTCTTTTATGGGGTCAAATGGATCTGTTTAGGTCAGCAGTTAAACGGGACATCTTTAAGAATACAATTGTTTTACCTTTTTTGTTTTTAATTGACTGAGACATCCACTGGACATTCCATCCCTCGGACGCTTCCCGGACATTCCGACGCACCCCCGAGAGATATTTATAAAAGGTTAAAGGTTAAACAGGTTTAAAAAGTAGTTTAAAAAGACACTTGGGGACCCCATGTGTAATACTGTTCCCTTGTGTGTAAGGGACCCCCTAGATGAGCAAACTGTTGACCATTAAAATATGGATAGCTGAGAACTCTTTCTAAAAGGGTAAACAGGTTTACAAAACAGTTGTTTTAAAGAAACACCACACACGCTCACACACACACACACAACCCAAAGAACCAGTGGCTCTTTTAGAGAGAGAGAGAGAGAGGAGAGAGAGAGAGAGAGAGAGAGAGAGAGAGAGAGAGAACTGAGAGGAGAGAGAGAGAGAGTGTAATTCATTGAAGGTAAATAAAATGTTCTTTCAAACCTTTTATTTTCTTCTAAAATGTTGCTACAGAAATGGAAGCACTTATATACAAGTGATTAAAGTTCACTAAACAATATTGAATATTAAACTATGAAACAAATGTTTACTACTAAACCTTTGTATTGATCATAAACTGTATAATTACACAATACTGCACCTTACTAAACAATACATGTTTAAATGTATAATTATTATAATAATGTTTTTCTTAGAAGAAAAGCAGAATCAGCATTTCTCCTTTTCAGGGGCCTTTTGTAACCCGACACCCCATCAGTCTCCAAATCCCCGTCTTCAAGCTGTGAGGGACTCAGATGTTGCCTCTTCCACCCAGGCTCTCCATGGCCTTCAAGGTTTTGCATGTTTTCTTTTCCATGATAGATCAACCTTCTTGCCGATAAGCCCAAGTTTTGTCTTGAGGACAGAAGGGACCATCTTCGTAAATGTTCACGATGGTGGAAAAACCGTTGCACTTGTTTCATCATATCAAGCACCTTAAACAAATCTCGCCTCTTGAAGCTAAAGACAGGCACAAAATAGTTGACCTCTGTCATACGAACTAACAGATTTGGTGGCATTTGCGCAATTAAATTCAGAACAACCTAAAATTGTCACTTTGGAGACTGGACTATACGCTCCTGAAGAGATTCGTATGACTTTCAAATCATCTGGCCCACAGACTTCCCTCTTCCAATGCGTACCCAGGCAGGGATGTTCCATTCAGGGCCTTTTAGATCTGACATAGAGCAAGTCTTATCTTAAGCCATTCCCTCATGCGAAACGCTGGAGAAAAACTCCCGGTTTTTGGCTGAAAAAGGTTGTTGAGACAGCTGTGTGTGAAAAATCTTCACTGTTGAATCGTCCGGTTGGCCTCCACTCATATCAATCCCACCATTAAAACAATCAGGTGCATCACAAAGAATGGCATCGATGGTTTTGTCCTTGTGGCCCAGACATGAAGGACACAACACACCTAGAATTGGTCTGGTAGACGTGTTTTCTGGAGTTTTCTGTGGTTGATCTCTCTTGAGGTTTCTTGTCGCTCGTAGTGTTCACAGGACAAGTCTAACACTTACTTATACTCAGGCAGACCTACCCAGAAATTACTTTTTTCATTCTACAAGGGGTCACAAGCTCACTACACAGCAGCTCCATAAGTTCACTACAAAAAATTCCCAACTGTTTCACATTTTTCAAACAGTTCAAACTTGAAGTTCAACTAGGTCAGTACACGACACATCAATCACCAGGCCATTACGTTTTATTAAAAAAATGTTGTAGATGGTTCTTTGCACATTCTTTGATCTTTGATATTCTCTTTTTCTTAAACAAACTTTACACTTTAGAAAATGACACAGACAACGGCTTCTGAGTATATGTAAAATATATTTAGTTATGCAATTGCAGGCAGAAGTTAATACAGAGTCAACAGGATTTGTATAGCTCTTCATAAGTTCTGCAAATTGTCCAAAACAATCTCTGCTTTTCATCCAAGCACGCCCCTCCCTGGCAGATCAGGAGCCACCATGTTTTCTTCTTGTGGCTGTGTGGAAGCAACGAGAAATTGAAACAATCCAGGTCTACCTGTTCCTCCAGTTGATCTCTATCCCATGTCCTTGACTACACGCCCAGACCAGCTGCAGGGAGCTACCAGGTCTACCTGTTCCTCCAGTTGATCTCATCCCATGTCCTTGACTACACGCCCAGACCAGCTGCAGGGAGCTGGAGGGAACCATCCTTACCAAAAGCACAGCATTGGTAGTTAAGAAATGTCTCTACTATTGTTAATCATATTAATTGTTAACTATTAATATTTAACAAATCAGGTAAATATGTGCTCTTTCTCTCACAGCATAATAGATCATATATTCCCCATCAATGTGCTTTACTTCAAAGAAACAGCTGCACTATCAAGTTACATAAGCACACCCTAAATAGTGAAGAGAACGTCCGGACAGGATGTCCTTAAAAGGTCATAAACACAGGACACAGGAAAACTCACCAATCACTTTTTTGACAGCAACCGTCTACTATATTCTCTCTCACAGGAGTCTGTGAAACAAGACAGTTGGAGATTGAAACATTGTATGTGTATTCCTTTCCCCCAACTGCTCTGTTGACTCAGACAAACAAACCAGACTGCAGTTTCCCACGCAAGAATTGACTTCAAATCTAAATTACTTGATATCTTTCAGAAATACATCATTTTCCCCTCCTCATAATTCCATAGCTCTATAGGAGTGTCTCAGGTTTTCATTACAACCATTTCTAGTGCATATTGTATATGGTTTCAATATCAGATTTGATAAAAACAGATTATAACATGAAATGCTCAGTGTTGATTTTAAATGTAAACATTAACAGTCCACAAAAATGGTGTGTAAAACAGTATGTTGGCTTGGCTGATAAAAGGGTAGATTGAATTTCTCTTGGCAGTTGTGGCTCCCAGGTCTACAGCCAATCAAGGACTAGCTACCCATCCCCCCACTGCTGCTCTCACCCCCACCCCCCACCCCATCCCCTGACATGCTGGACTCTCAGGTTCTGTTCAATAAAGTGCAGCACAGCACAGTACAGTACAACTTTATTAGTCCATGTTACAGGGAACAAAGGGAATTTGTCTTTCTGAACGGGGTTGGTCACAGATCTGCCTGTTCAGATCAAATCCCACGTTTTGTTGTCTGGCTCAGGACTCAAACCAGTGACCTTTCAGTTACTGGACTAATTCTCTAACTTCCACCTCCTAACACTTCTAGCATGGGCTTCCTAGGCAAAGTTCCTTTACACTATCCCATGTGTGGAGAAAACATGAGTCTGTCTCATGATCTGGTAATGAGGTAGTCCTGCCTTCAACTTCAAAATCAGTGTCAACCTCAGGTCAAGAAGGCATTACCTCTTGGTCTAATGGTCAAGACACTGGTTTTTCCCTAGGACACCTGGGTACAGATCCCGCCCATGAAATGTGCACACCTCTCCCAAGGCAAGGTTTTGCAGGGGGGGCTGTATTGCAGTATCACATTGCTCAGCTGTGTTCAACACTTCATTCCACAGGTCATCAGAAAATGACTCATCCCTGCAGTCATTCAAAGTTTGAACTAAGGCTTCAACTAAATCAACAGCCTTTGACAGGTCAAGTGATGAAGACTGTAGCATCTCTGAAATAAATGTTGCTTCTCCAAAAACTTTATGGAGTGGAACAAGGAACACAATGAATTGTAAATCTATCTGTGCAAGCTGACCTCGTGCCTCAACAGATCTGTCACCGTTGTGTTCTTGGACTATGTCTTGCAGGACTCCCGCTTAACGGCAGGCAATCTATCCATAATAGTATGTAGAGCCATCATATCGACATGCCCAGCGAGTGTCACTTAGTCTCTGAAGCTCTCTAGGTGCACCTGAGTACATCTCTCTTTGTACGCTAAGCCATTTTTCATGCGCATGTATGACCCAGATGTGAAGACATACAGTCTTTCTAGTAAGGAGAAGAACTGTCCTACCTCAGGGACAGCTTTGACTGTATCCACTAAAACTAAGTGTAGACAGTGTGCACTGCAGTGGAGGTAAAAGGCTTTGCTTGTTCTTTAATGCGTTGCCTGGACGCCTGAATGCTGCCACTCATAACTGAAGCACCGTCATATGCTTGGCCTACTAGGTTGGTTTTGTATTCAAGACCATGACTTTCTAATATGTGTATGATTTTAGTCAGTAAGCCCTGCTGCATCTAGTGGATCAGCCGATTCAAAGTGGAGACAGCTCTCATGGACAGCTCCACTGAAATAGTACCTGAGTACTGGAGATATCTGATCATTTTATTTAACATCTTTTGTTTTCTGTCTGACATTATGCTAAAGACCTCACTGTCTTCCACTTCTTCTATCATCTCTGTTGGAACCATGTCTGCCAAACAATTCAGAACCTCATTCTGAATCCCTTTGCTTGTGTATTTTGCATTATGAATGGAAGTCAACCTTTTTTCCACAGTTGTGTCATGCTTAGCTATTGTTTCTAGGATTGCCATGAAGTTCCCTTTATTATCAGACTCTGCAGACTCATCGTGTCCTCTTTGTGCAATGTTTTGTGTGGCTGTAAGTAGTAGTACTTCTCCTATTGTTTTAATATAGTCCCCATTTTCTTGAACCTGTTTGTTGTGTTCCTTGTTTAGGGCATTTACCAGTGTTGCATTACTTTTTACAGCTTTCTGATTGACTCTCCATGTAATCGTTGCTTGTTTGTGCCGCTCAGCCCTTGCATGAATTGCAAATCCCCCCGTCTTTGTTCCGCTTCGCCACTGTCTAATTACGGATGTAAAAATTTTTAAAAAAGAACATGATCGCAAAAATGTATTCTGTGATAATGATTTCAGACTCCGCATTTAGAGGGGCCACAAGGGGGTCCAAGCTTGTTGTCACAGGGGCACTGCCCCCCCCAGAACCGCTAGTGTCTGACAGCCCTTCTTCGGCCTCGGCGGATGCTAGCTCAGAAGAAGCACCAGCATGGTTCAGAATGGTGATGGACAAGGGTATAACTAAAATCCAAGAGACACTTTCTGAACGCCTCAGCAAAATTGATGTGCTGGTCGATAAACTCCACGAAGACCAGAAAGTCACAAAGTGAACGAGTGACAAAGTTACAAAAAGACCATGCTGACCAACAGGCTGCCATCCTGGACGTCCGCGAGGAAGTGGCTCAAAAGCACTAGAAGTTGGAAGACGCCATCTCTAAACTCGAGGAGAAATTAGATTCTAACAGAAATTTCCAAAAGTGCTTGAATTTGAGATTTCAAGGTTTCCCGGAGGCCGTGGAGGGAAGAGACGCCATCTCCTTTCTACAGGAATGGAGTCCCAAAATTCTGGATCTACCCCCTTCCGCGCACCCACTGGAAATGGAGAGGGTCCATCGCACCCTACAGAGGTGGCTGCCTGGCCAGGGTTGCACCCAGGGCATTTGTCGTTACATTTCTACGGTACCAGGACACTGTCCCGAATCCTCTCTGCTGCCAGAGTAAAGGGAGAGCTCAAGTACAGAGATGCCTGAATCATGATCTTCCCGGATCTTTCTCCCATACTACACAAGAGGAGGATGGCTTTCTCCCCACTGAAGAGGCTTCTGCGGCAGGCTGGCTCGGCATACGGCCTGCTGCTACCCGACGACTTTGTGGACGTAAACCAAGAATGGTGAGCGCACATTTGACTCTGTGAAGACGGCTGAAACATACATGAGGAAAGAACTCCCTGACTTGTTCAGTCTACTACATCAGGAGGAACTGTCTTTTGAACTTGGATACAGTGGATAGTGAACTGTTAGAACATGAGGATACAACCAAATGACTCATAGGATCGGCTGGCTGGCTGGCTAGATGGCTAGCACCATAATGACAGGCCAGGTAAAGTTGGATCATAGCTAATGTTGACTGGCTGGCTGGCTAGATGGCTAGCACCATAATGACAGGCCAGGTAAAGTTGGATCATAGCTAATGTTGCCTGGCTGGCTGGCTAGATGACTAGCACCATAATGACAGGCCAGGTAAAGTTGGATCATAGCTAATGTTGACTCGGCTGGCTGGCTAGATGGCTAGCACCATAATGACAGGCCAGGTAAAGTTGTATCATAGCTAATGTTGACTGGCTGGCTGGCTAGATGGCTAGCACCATAATGACAGGCCAGGTAAAGTTGGATCATAGCTAATGTTGACTGGCTGGCTGGCTAGATGGCTAGCACCATAATGACAGGCCAGGTAAAGTTGGATCATAGCTAATGTTGACTGGCTGGCTGGCTAGATGGCTAGCACCATAATGACAGGCCAGGTAAAGTTGGATCATAGCTAATGTTGACTGCGCTATTTAGCCATCTCACTAAGTTTACCAGGGTGTTACTATAGCTACAGCCACACTATGCCAGGTAGTTACAATTTCTTTCTGGATACTTTTATTTTACCCATAGAGGTCCAGTCGGGTTTGGTTAAATAGTGATGTGGCTTTTGACTGGGTTTCAAGCCTAACTATGTAGTTTATATTACTTCAGGGAATTGTAGCTACTATTACGTTTGCTGGCTTGTTTATTGTTAGAGATGTATGCTAGCGTTAGTGATACCGAGGCAGGGAGAAGCTACTCACTGGCTGGACACCTAATTGCCAGCTAGCTGATAGCTGTACAGTTGTGTGTGTGTGCGTACATATGTATATAAATATATAATGGGGGGTTGGGAGGGTGAACTCAGGAGGATGGTGATTGTGTAACTAATTGTCTCTATTTTATATTTGAGGGATAATAGTTATCGTCTGGTAAAGCTTTTCATTTATTCATCATAGCTTGATGTCTTTTTTCCTGTGCTGCTTGGGTGCATTGTTTCACAGCGCAGGTTTCAGGAGCGCCTTGGTGCTTTATCTTGGCCAGGTCGCAGTTGTAAATGAGAACTTGTTCTCAACTGGCTTCTTACCTGGTGAAATAAAGGTGAAATAAAAATATAATAAATAAAAATGCCGATTGGTTGACATTTGTGTGTGCGGGTAGGCGCTGTTGGTGACAATGAACACATCCTCTGTTGTTGTTGTTGTTGTTGTTGAGACATGCTCAAGTGGGGCTAAATAGTCCAGTCATTATTGTTGCCGATGTTTGTCTCTTTGATTCAAATTGTATTTTGTGACTCGACTAACAATATATTCATGTTACAGGGAACAGTCAATGCACTTCTAATGCCATATCCATATAATTTAGAATGAACCTCTTTGGGCGATGCTATGCATAGCAGGTACATCTAGCTTTTTTAAAAGACTAGCGTCTAAGGGTATGGTTTATTAACTCCCTCAGTTGGGGAGGGGGTTGGTGGGTTCTCGGTAAGGTCAGGGTATTAGCTCACCAGATGGTTACTATTTTATACTGTAATGAATACTCAGGGAGAAAAAGGTGTAGATTCACGCGCAGAGCGGCAGGTGTTTATTACGCCTTTACAGAAGACAGGAATCATGGTCACAGACAGGCAATGGTCATACACAGGTAGGCAAACAGGCAGGTGAAACAAAACTAGGACTGAAAGCTAAAACTGGTTCTCACAAACGAGCTAGGAAAAGGCTTAGTAGAGTCAAAAGCGAACAATACCTCACAAGGCACAAACAGAAAGAACTGAACTAAATAAGGAGCTGATGAGACCAGGTGAGTAACTAACACAGGTGGAATCAATGAACAAAAATGAAAGACAGGGCTACGTTCAAGAACACATAGAAACAGGGCTACGTTTCAAGAACACAAAGAAACAGGGCTACGTTCAAGAACACAAAGAAACAGGGCTACGTTCAAGAACACAAAGAAACAGGGCTACGTTCAAGAACACAAAGAAACAGGGCTACGTTCAAGAACACAAAGAAACAGGGCTACGTTCAAGAACACATAGAAACAGGGCTACGTTCAAGAACACAAAGAAACAGGGCTACGTTCAAGAACATAAAGAAACAGGGCTACGTTCAAGAACACAAAGAAACAGGGCTACGTTCAGAACACAAAGAAACAGGGCTACGTTCAAGAACACAAAGAAACAGGGCTACGTTCAAGAACACAAAGAAACAGGGCTACGTTCAAGAACACAAAGAAACAGGGCTACGTTCAAGAACACAAAGAAACAGGGCTACATTCAAGAACACAAAGAAACAGGGCAACGTTCAAGAACACAAAGAAACAGGGCTTCGTTCAAGAACACAGAGAAACAGGGCTACGTTCAAGAACATAAAGAAACAGGGCTACGTTCAAGAACACAAAGAGACAGGGCTACGTTCAAGAACATAAAGAAACAGGGCTACGTTCAAGAACACAAAGAGACAGGGCTACGTTCAAGAACATAAAGAAACAGGGCTACGTTCAAGAACACAAAGAAACAGGGCTACGTTCAAGAACACAAAGATACAGGGCTACGTTCAAGAACATAAAGAAACAGGGCTACGTTCAAGAACACAAAGAGACAGGGCTACGTTCAAGAACATAAAGAAACAGGGCTACGTTCAGAACACAAAGAAACAGGGCTACGTTCAAGAACACAAAGAAACAGGGCTATGTTCAAGAACACAAAGAAAAAGGGCTATGTTCAAGAACACAAAGAAATAGAGCTACGTTCAAGAACACAATGAAACAGGGCTACGTTCAAGAACACAAAGAAACAGGGCTACGTTCAAGAACACAAAGAAACAGTGCTACGTTCAAGAACACAAGGTGAACTGAGAAAAATAAATACAGAACCTTACATTGATTAAATAGATCACACAGAAGAGAGGTTAATATGTTCATTAAATGATGTTTTCTAGGTGGAAGGTTTACCCTGTGAACCTGAACCTTTCAGCATTAACTAGTGGTTCTGGTGAAAAATGTCCTTTAAGTATCTCCACAATATCCCCCATACGTCGTATTACCTGTTCTGTCTGGCTGTAGCAGGCTGCCTAGTAAATTAAATGTCTTTGGCCCCATTACACTAAAACATGTCGGCACAATGTTTTCCCGATCCTGATGTCATTTACAAGATCAAAATATTCAAACTGTTCTGTATATGAGCTCCACTGCTCAATACTTTCATCAAACTGTCCAATGTTTCCAACAATTCCAATAATTTTTGTTTCTCAATAAGCTCCTGATTGTCACTCACTTCCAATATTGTCCTCAACCAAAGCAATATTTTCCTCAGTCACGTGATCTTCAATCACTTCACTCACTGACGTTTCCTCCTAAATTCACTCATTTAGCAGATTTAATTAAAAGTTTGTCTTCACAGTTGAATAAATGTCCTATCCTTTAATCACTGTATATTCCTCCTTTTTAATCACGTTGTTTTCCCGCTCCGATGTCCGTCTCGAGTCCTTTTCTGCCGTCCATGACGATGTTAACTCGTGGTGGAAAAAGTACCCAATTGTCATACTTGAGTAAAAGTAAAGATACCTTAATAGAAAATGACTCAACTAAAAGTGAAAGTCACCCAGTAAAATACTACTTGAGTAAAAGTCCAAAAGTATTTGGTTTTAAATGTACTTAAGTATCAAAAGTAAATGTAATTGCTATAATATACTAAAGTATCAAAAGTAAAAGTACAAGTATAAATCATTTCTAATTCCTTACATAAAGCAAACCAGACAATTTTCTTGTTTTTAAAATGTACGTTCAGCCAGAGGCACACTCCAACACTCAGACAATTTACAAACGAAGCATTTGTGTTTAGTGAGTCTGCCAGATCAGAGGCAGTAGGGATGTTCTCTTGATAAGTGCGTGAATTGGACCATTTTCTGTCCTGCTAAGCATTCAAAATGTAACTTAGTACTTTTGGGTGTCAGGGGAAAATGTATGGAGTAAAAAGTACATTATTTTATTTAGGAATGTAGTGAAGTGAAAGTAAAGTAGTCAAAAATATGAATAGTAAAGTCAAGTACATATACCCCAAAAAAGCTACTTAAGTAGTACTTTAAAGTATTTTTACTTAAGTACTTTAAACCACTGGTTAACTCTCTTTCTTAGCTAGCTGGACTATGCACTTGCCTCTGCTAGCAATACACTGTGCTAACATTAGCCTATACTGGACCACAGAAAATAACAGTTTTAAACAGTTGTAAAAACCCACTTCTTCCAGACAGAATAGTTCCTGTAGATTCAGACTTACTCATCGCCAATCTTTTGTTATGTCTCGTGGGTTTTATAACCACGTCTGTACAACAATTAAATAATGATGAGAAGGGAGACAGGAATCAGTTCAACCATTTATCTGGAACATGATCATCTCAACACATACAAACCCCCATGATGCTCTGCAGCACAACCCCAATATACAACAAATACATAAGTAAATGGACACAAAACAAAACTCATAGAGGAATTTAAATGTTCATTTGTAGAAAATAGGGCCATGGGATAGGGTCAGAAAGGTCAGTATGTTTGATAACTGGTTACAGAGGTGACATAACAAGCATAAGGTCCATTATAACACAGTGAAGTAGAGGTGGGAGCTAAAAGCAGACATGGACAGTGAGACGGTGTGAGGAGGTCAGGGGTGAAACACTAGATCAGGACAGGTAGAAATGGCAGGGCTGGAAATAGACACAGAGACACATTCTGATCATGGCTCAGACCTGACCTGGGACGACAGCAGATGCCATAGCAAAGTCCTGTCCAGTAGGCTATATGGGATTTCCTTTCATCAAAATACAACACATGGAAATGTGTCCAGTGTGTGTGTGTGTGTGTCCAGTGTGTGTGTGTGTGTGTGTGTGTCTGTGTGTCCAGTGTGTTTGTGTGTGTCCAGTGTGTGTGTGTGTGTGTGTGTGTCAGTGTGTGTGTGTTCAGTGTGTCCCCGTGTGTTCAGTGTGTGTCCAGTGTGTGTGTCCAGAGTGTGTGTGTCCAGTGTGCGTGTGTGTCCGTGTGTGTGTGTGTGTGTGTGTGTATGTGTGTGTGTCCAGTGTGTATGTGTGTGTCCAGTGTGTGTGTGTGTGTTCAGTGTGTGTGTGTCCAGTGTGTGTGTGTGTGTCCAGTGTGTGTGTCCAGTGTGTATGTGTGTGTCCAGTGTGTGTGTGTGTGTTCAGTGTGTGTGTGTCCAGTCTTTGTGTGTCCAGTGTGTGTTTTTTCAGTGTGTGTTTGTGTGTGTCCAGAGTGTGTGTATGTGTCCAGTGTGTGTGTGTGTGTGTGTGTGTGTGTGTCCAGTGTGTGTGTGTGTGTGTCCAGTGTGTGTGTGTGTCCAGTGTGTGTGTGTGTGCGTCCAGTGTGTGTGTGTGTGTGTGTGTGTCAGTGTGTATGTGTGTGTGTGTCCAGTGTGTATGTGTGTGTCCAGTGTGTGTGTGTGTCCAGTGTGTGTGTGTGTGTCCAGTGTGTGTGTGTGTGTCCAGTGTGTGTGTGTGTGTGTCCAGTGTGTGTGTGTGTGTGTGTGTCCAGTGTGTATGTGTGTGTGTGTCCAGTGTGTGTGTGTGTGTGTGTTCAGTGTGTGTGTGTCCAGTCAGTGTGTGTGTGTGTCTCCAGTGTGTGTGTGTTCAGTGTGTGTGTGTGTGTTCAGTGTGTGTGTGTCCAGTGTGTGTGTGTTCAGTGTGTGTGTGTTCAGTGTGTGTGTGTGTGTGTGTTCAGTGTGTGTGTGTGTGTCCAGTGTGTTATGTTTGACACAGGGACACTGAAGAAGCAAAAAAGCCATAATTAACCCTAAACCCTGGATAGACGGGCTCAGTGAATGTGGTGTAGAATGTGTTCAGGTGGGTCAGTGTGTCAGAGGAGACTCTGTAGAAGGACAGAGTGCCGGCTGGCCAGTCCAGATACTCCTACTCTGTGGGAGCTGGAGATGGGGACGTCTATGGGAGTGGACTTCTTATTGTGACAGGCAGAGTAACTGTTGTCAGAGCAGAACAGACTCCAGGACTTGTCATTGGCTCCAATCACACAGTTATCATCCCATACCACTCCTCTCCTGCTGATTCCTTTATATGCCACTCCTATAGCAGCCCAACTCCCACTCCACTCTACCTCCCAGTAACAGCGCCCAGTCAGACCCTCTCTACACAGCACCTGTGGACAGAACTCAAACTCTCTGGGTGATCAGGATACGGCTGCTCCTCTCTCTCCTACATGTCACCTTTCTGTTCTCCTCAGACAGAGAGAGAATCTGTTTACTGTGTTTAGGTCCAGTGTGAGATCACAGACATCTGATGGATGAAACCAGACACAATATTAGAAATCATCATCATTCACATTAGAATGTTAACTCACTTTTCACTAATTCATTTAATGTAGATGTTTCTAGGTATCAAAAGGAGAAGTTAAGGTAACTTGAGATTTGTTCAATGATCATATGTTATACTGTATGGTAATATAAAACACACTTATTCCCATTAATTAAACACAAACACACACACACACTGGACACACACACACACACACACACAGGGCACACACACACATCCTGAACACACACACACATCCTGAACACACACACACATACTGAACACACACACACACTGAACACACACACACACACACAAGTCCTGAACACACACACATCCTGAACACACATACACACACACACACACTGGATACACGCACACACTCACACTTTCATGCATGAACACACACACACATTTCTAATGTAACAGGAACACGCCACACACACACACAGACACACACATTGTCAAAGCAACACTTTGTAAACTTTGGTGTCCCTGATTTGTGCTTCTGTAGAACTACAGCTGATATTTAATATGACCAAGTAAGTAATGATGGTGGTCTTTGACTTTGACTTCACTTGAATTAAGACTTATTCTTAGTCATATTCTTCACAGCAGTCAACACTCACATTTTCTAAGTCCAGGTTTCATTGTGTTCTCTCCACCATGTTCCACACTGTAGCGGTAAGCAGAAGAACAGACAGTCATTGAGGAATACACCTGAACTCACACACACACACACACACACACACACACACACACACACACACACACACACACACACACACACACACACACACACACACACACACACACACACACACACACACACACACACACACACACACACACACACACACACACACACACACACACACACACACACACACACACACACACACACACACACACACACACACAGTCTTTATATAACTTAGTCCAAGCGGTGGTCAGAATGTTTGTCTTAACTAGCCTGATAACTCAAACATGTCTGATATGAACATTGACATAAACCCTCTACATACTTGAGTTTCTCCAGTCTGCAGTGTGGATCCTCCAGTCCAGCAGAGAGCAGTCTGACTCCTGAGTCTCCTGGGTGATTGTAGCTCAGGTCCAGCTCTCTCATGTGTGAGGGGTTTGACTTCAGAGCTGAGACCAGAGAAGCACAGCCTTCCTCTGTGACTAGACAGCCTGACAGCCTGCAAAGAGTCAAATCATATTAAAACCACACTGCTATTCTTTGGTGGTGAAAATAGTGGCAGTATATTTTTTCTACATTTGCAGATACATCAGTGTCCTGAAACCTGCCATATCTATTCCTAAATTAATGTATCATTATTAGAAATTATCATAATATTGCTTGTAGAGAGAAAAATATAAAAGTACAAATATTTGAGTAGACTTGACCAGACCAGTTTAAAAGCAGTATCAGTCAAATGACAGACAGTGAGGTATCAGATTTAGATTGTATTGAGTATACAGTCCATACCATATCTATTTTGACAGTGAAGATAACATTTTAAATGTGGCTCTATACTCCAGCATATTGGATTTCAGATTAAATGTTTCATATGAGGTGACAGTATATAATGTCACCTTTTATTTGAGGGTATTTTAATACATATCTGTTTCACCATTTAGAAATGAAAGCACTTTATGTATCTAGTCCCCCTATTTGAAGAAGTCATAAGTATTCTGACCAATTAACTTATAGTGTATTAAAGTAGTCAAAAGTTGAGTATTTGGTTGTAAACTCGTTGGTTGCATTTGCAGTTTGTTTTGGTTGTGTTTTAGGGTTATGTTTTGTCCAATAGAAACTGAATGGTGGATGATGACTGGAGTAATTTTCTGCTCTAAGTGAGTAATTAACATGTTTCTAAACACTACTAAATTAATCCTGATGATGACATGATTAAGAAAAACCATGAATGAATCATGAATAATAATGAGTGAGAACGTTACAGAGGCTACAACAAAACATGCTAACCTCTCACCATTACTACAATAACAGAGGGGGTATGATTCTTGTTCCTCTGTAACTTTCTCATTCATCATTATTCACGATTCATTCATGATTGTTCATAATCATGGTAGCATCCACATGAATGTAGAAGTGTTCAGAAACATCTTCTATTCTTACTGACAATACAAGTGAAGTGACTCCAAAATGACAGGACATTATTAACCATTCAGTTTCTATTGGGAAAAACATCATCCAAAACACAACCAAGACAAACTGCAAATGTATTCAACAAGATTGTAGAATCACAAGCTTGATGTAATCACTGCAGGTAAAGGAATATGGGACCAAATAATACACTTATGACTACTTTAATACAATACAAGTGAATATGTCCAAATTATTACGACTTTTCAAATGGGAGAACTAGATACATAAAGTGCTTTCATTTCTAAACAGTAACACAGATATGTATGAAAATATCCTCAAATAAAAGGTGACATTATAACTGTCACCTAATATGAAACATTCTATCTCAAATCCAAAATGCTGGAGCATAGCACCGAATGTAAAACTGTAAGCTTCACTGTCCAAACACATATGGTGTGGACTATGTGTGCCTGGTAAACACATGTGGATCTGGTGAACAGTTATCACTTGTTGACCAACTACAGGAATACTGACCTCAGAGTCTCCAGTTTACAGTGGGGATTCCCCAGTCCAGCAGAGAGCAGCTTCACTCCTGAATCCTTCAGGTCATTGTTACTCAGATCCAGCTCTCAGGTGTGAGGGGTTTGACTTCAGAGCTGAGACCAGAGAAGCACAGCCTTCCTCTGTGACTAGACAGCCTGACAGCCTGCAAAGAGTCAAATCATATTAAAACCACACTGCTATTCTTTGGTGGTGAAAATAGTGGCAGTATATTTTTCAACATATTCAGATATATCAGTGTCCTGAAACCTGCCATATCTATTAATAAATTAATGAATGTTCCATTATTAGAAATGATCATATATTGATTGTAGAGAGAAACATGTATAGTACAAATATTTGAGTAAACTGACCAGAGCAGTTTAAAAAGCAGTATCAGTCAAAAGACAGACAGTGAGGTATCAGATTTAGATTTTATTGATTATACAGTCCACACCATATCTATTTTGACAAAGATAACATTTTAAATGTTATCTCAAGCTGAACCCTGGCAAGACGGAGCTGCTCTTCCTCCCGGGGAAGGACTGCCCGTTCCATGATCTCGCCATCACGGTAGACAACTCCGCTGTGTCCTCCTCCCAGAGTGCGAAGAGCCTAGGGCGTGACCCTGGACAACACCCTGTCGTTCTCCGCCAACATCAAGGCGGTGACCCGCTCCTGCAGGTTCATGCTCTACAACATTCGGAGAGTGCGACCCTGCCTTACACAGGAAGCGGCGCAGGTCCTGGTCCAGGCACTTGTCATCTCCCCGTCTGGACTACTGCAACTCGCTGTTGGCTGGGCTCCCTGCCTGTGCCATTAAACCCCTACAACTCATCCAGAATGCCGCAGCCCGTCTGGTGTTCAACCTTCCCAAGTTCTCTCCGTCACCCCCCTCCTCCGCACACTCCACTGGCTTCCAATTGAAGCTCGCATCCGCTACAAGACCATGGTGCTTGCCTTTGGAGCAGTGAGGGGAACGGCACCCCTGTACCTTCAGGCTCTGATCAGTCCCTACACCCAAACGAGGACATTGCGTTCATCCACCTCTGGCCTGCTGGCTCCTTCCTCTGCGGAAGCACAGCTCCCGCTCAGCCCAGTCAAACTGTTCGCTGCTCTGGCACCCCAATGGTGGAACAAGCTCCCTCACGACGCCAGGACAGCGGGAGTCACTCACCACCTTCCGGAGACATTTGAAACCCCACCTCTTTAAGGAATACCTGGGATAGGCTAAAGTATTCCTTCTAACCCCCCAAATTGTAAAGTGGTTATCCCACTGGCTATAGGGTGAACGCACCAATTTGTGAGTCGCTCTGGCTAGAGCGTCTGCTAAATGACGTTAATGTGCCCTTGAGCAAGGCACTTAACCCTAATTGCTCCTGTAAGTCGCTCTGGTTAAGAGCGTCTGCTAAATGACTAAAATGTAAATGTAAAATGTAAATGTGGCTCTATACTCCAGCATTTTGGATTTAAGATCAAATGTTTCATATGAGGTGACAGTATATAATGTCACCTTTTATTTGAGGGTATTTTAATACATATCTGTTTCACCATTTAGAAATGAATGCACTTTATGTAGCTTTTGAATACGTAAGTATTCTGACCAATTAACTTATAGTTCATTAAAGTAGTCAAACGTTTCGTAGTTGGTTCCAAACTCGTTGGTTGCATTTGCAGTTTGTTTTGGTTGTGTTTTGGGTTATGTTTTGCCCGATAGTAACTGAATGGTGGATGATGACTGGAGTAATTTTCTGTCTAAGTGAGTAGATAACATGTTTCTAAACACTACTAAAGTAATCCTGTTGATGCCATGATTAAGAAAAATCATGAATGAATCATGAATAATAATGAATGAGAAAGTTACAGAGGCTACAACAAAACATGCTAACCTCTCACCATTACCAATAACAGAGGGGGTATGATCCTTGTTCCTCTGTAACTTTCTCATTCATCATCATTCACGATTCATTCATGATTATTCATAATCATGGTAGCATCCACATGAATGTAGAAGTCTTCAGAAACATCTTCTATTCGTACTGACAATACAAGTGAAGTGACTCCAAAATGACAGGACATTATTCACCATTCAGTTTCTATTGGGGAAAACATCATCCAAAACACAACCAAGTCGAACTGCAAATGTATTCAACAAGTTTGTAGAATCACAAGCTTGATGTAATCACTGCAGGTAAGGAATATGGGACCAAATACTAATCTTATGACTACTTTAAAACAATATAAGTGACTATGTCCAAATTATTACGACTTTTTCAAATGGGAGAACTAGACACATCAAGTGTTTTCATTTCTAAACAGTAACACAGATATGTATGAAAATATCCTCAAATAAAAGTTGACATTCTGTACTATCGCCTAATATGAAACATTCTATCTCAAATCTATATTGCTGGAACATAGCACCAAATGTAAAACTGTAAGCTTCACTGTCCAAACACATATGGTGTGGACTATGTGTGCCTGGTAAACACATGTGGATCTGGTGAACAGTTATCACTTGTTGACCAACGACAGGAATACTGACCTCAGAGTCTCCAGTTTACAGTGGGGATTCCCCAGTCCAGCAGAGAGCAGCTTCACTCCTGAATCCTTCAGGTCATTGTTACTCAGATCCAGCTCTCTCAGGTGTGAGGGGTTTGACTTCAGAGCTGAGACCAGAGAAGCACAGCCTTCCTCTGTGACTAGACAGCCTGACAGCCTGCAAAGAGTCAAATCATATTAAAACCACACTGTTATTCTTTGGTGGTGAAAATATATATTTTCAAAAATTTCAGATAAATCAGAGTCCTGAAACCTGCCATATCTATTCATATATTTATATATATACAGTACCATTCAAAAGTTTAAACACACCTACTCATTCAAGGGTTTTTCTTTATTTATACTATTTTTTACATTGTAGAATAATAGTGAAGACATCAAAACTATGAAATAACAATAAGGAATCATATAGTAACCAGAAAAGTGTTAAACAAATCAAAATATATTTTATATTTGAGATTCTTCAAACAGCCACCCTTTGCCTTGATGACAGCTTTGCACACTCTTGGCATTCTCTCAACCAGCTTCATGAGGTAGTCACCTGGAATGCCTTTAAATTAACAGGTGGGTCTTCTTAAAAGTTAATATTAAAAAAAAATCCTTCTTAATGCATTTGAGCCAATCAGTTGTGTTGTGACAAGGTAGGGGGGTATACAGAAGATAGCCCTATTTGGTAAAAGACCAAGTCCATATTATGGCAAGAACAGCTCAAATAAGCAAAGAGAAACGACAGTCCATCTTTACTTTAAGACATGATGGTCAGTCAATACGGAACATTTCAAGAACTTTGAAAGAATCTTCAAGTGCAGTCGCAAAAAATATCAAGCGCTATGATGAAACTGGCTCTCATGAGGACCGCCACAGGAATGGAAGACCCAGAGTTACCTCTGCTGCAGAGGATATGTTCATTAGAGTTACCAGCCTCAGAAATTGCAGCCCAAATAAATGCTTCACAGAGTTCAAGTCACAGACACATCTCAACATCAACTGTTCAGAGGAGACTGTGTGAATCAGGCCTTCATGGTCGAATTGCTACAAAGAAATCACTACTAAAAGACCCCAATAAGAAGAAGAGACTTGCTTGGGCCAAGAAACACAAGCAATGGACATTAGACCGGTGGACATTTGTCCTTTGGTCTGGAGTCCAAATGGGAGATTTTTGGTTCCAACCGCCGTGTCTTTGTGAGAAGCGGTGTGGGTGAACGGATGATCTCGGCATGTGTAGTTCCCACCGTAAAGCATGGAGGAGGAGGTGTTATGGTGTGGGGGTGCTTTGCTGGTGACACTGTTTGTGATTTATTTAGAATTCAAGGCACACTTCTCCAGCATGGTTTCCACAGCATTCTGCAGCGATACGCCATCCCATCTGGTTTGGGCTTAGTGGGACTATCATTTGTTTTTCAACAGGACAATGACCCAACACACTTCCAAACTGTATAAGGAGAGGGATTGAGTGCTGCATCAGATGACCTGCCCTCAACAATCACCGGACCTCAACCCAATTGACATGGTTTGGGATGAGTTGGACGGCAGAGGGAAGGAAAAGCAGCCAACAAGTGCTCAGCATATGTGGGAACTCCTTCAAGACTGTTGGAAAAGCATTCCAGGTGAAGCTGGTTGAGAGAATGCCAAGAGTGTGCAAAGCTGTCATCAAGGCACAGGGTGGCTATTTGAAGAATTTCAAATAACAAATATATTTTATTTGTTTAACACTTTTTTGGTTACTACATGATTCCATATGTGTTATTTCATAGTTTTAATGTCTTCACTATTATTTTACAATGTAGAAAATAGTAAAAATTAAGAAAAGCCATTGAATGAGTAGGTGTGTCCAAACTTTTGACTGGTACTGTACATAAATGAATGAATGTATCATTATTAACAATAGATAACATGTTTCTAAATTAATCATTGTGTGTGCGTGTGTGTGTGTCCAGTGTTTGTGTCCAGTGGGGGGTGTCCAGTGTGTGTGTGTGTGTGTGTCCAGTATGTGTGTGTGTGTGTGTGTGTGTGTGTGTGTGTGTGTGTGTCCAGTGTGTGTGTGTCCATTGTGTTTGTGTGTGTGTGTGCCCAGTATGTGTGTGTGTGTCCAGTGTGTGTGTCCAGTGGGGGGTGTGTCCAGTGTGTGTGTGTGTGTGTGTGTGTGTGTGTGTGTGTGTGTGTGTGTGTGTGTGTGTGTCCAGTGTGTTTGTGTGTGTGTCCAGTGTGTGTGTGTGTGTGTGTCCAGAGTGTGTCCAGTGTGTGTGTGGTCATTGAGTGATACAGGAATACTGACCTCAGAGTCTCCAGTCTGCAGTGTGGATCCTCCAGTCCAGCAGAGAGCAGTCTGACTCCTGAGTCTCCTGGGTGATTGTAGCTCAGGTCCAGCTCTCTCAGGTGTGAGGGGTTTGACTTCAGAGCTGAGACCAGAGAAGCACAGCCTTCCTCTGTGACTCCACAGCCTGACAGCCTGACAGAGAGATCATCATGATTTCACAAACACACTGTTAATTTAACACCAGTAGTGTAGAAGGACAATGGCAGATGCATTTGGTTTATTCTCTTAAACAACATATAGATTCATCTTCCGTCTCCTAGAATTGTATGGTCATATTGTTATACTAATGTGAACATCAATGCATTGATTCAATATGTTTTTCAATAATACATATATTTCTCTAAACTGAATATTTCTTCCTGATGATTAGTACTTAAATGTCATTTTATGTACTCACAGAGCAGCTCTGGAGGCTTTGACCACTGGCAGCAGCCTCAGAAGACCTTCCTCTGATCTGGAGTATTTATTCAGGTCAAACACATCCAGCTCCTTTTCTGAAGTCAACAACACAAAGACCAGAGCTGACCACTGTGCAGGTGACAGTTCTTCTTCTGAGAGACTTCCTGAGCTCAGGTAGCTTTGGATCTCCTCCACTAGAGAATGGTCATTCAGTTCATTCAGACAGTGGAACAGATTGATGCACTTCTCTGGAGAGGGATTCTCCTGATCTTCTCCCTTGATGTACTTGACTGTTTCTTCATGGCTCTGTGAGCTGCTTCTTGTCTTTGTCAGTAGACCTCGTAAGTACTTCTGATTGGACTCCAGTGAGAGGCCCAGAAGGAAGCGGAGGAAAAGGTCCAGGTTTCCTGTCTCACTTTGTAAGGCTTTATCCACAGCACTCTTGTAGACAGTAACTTTAGGCTTGTGACTGATCCTCACTGAAAAGATACTGGACTTTGATTGAGGTTTTGCCATTAGATTCTCATTGTTGTTGATGAATGAGAGGAACACATATACAGCAGCCAGAAACTCCTGAATGCTCAGATGCACGAAGCAGTACACCTTTTCCTGGTACAGCACACATTCCTCTTTAAAGAGCTGTGTGCACAATCCTGAGTACACTGAGGCTTCATTGACATCAATGCCAGCCTCTTTCAGGTCTTCTTCATAGAAAATCAGATTGCCATTCACGAGCTGTTGAAAAGCCAGTTTTCCCAGTGACAGAATGCTCTCTTTATTCCAGTGTGGACCTGTCTCTTCTTTCCCAAGATACTTTTCATTCTTCTGTTTGGTATGAAACACCACAAGGTGTGAGTACATCTCAGTCAGAGTCTTGGGCATCTCTTCTGTCTTATGTTTCAGCATGTGTTCAAGGACTGTTGCAGAAATCCAACAGAAGACTGGAATGTGGCACATGATGTGGAGGCTCCTTGATGTCTTTATGTGTGAGATGATTCTGCTGGCCAGGTCCTGATCACTGAATCTCTTCCTGAAGTACTCCTCCTTCTGTGGGTCATTGAACCCTCGTACCTCTGTCACCTGGTCAACACACCCTGAAGGGATCTGATTGGCTGCTGCAGGTCGGGTAGTTATCCAGAGGAGAGCAGAGGGAAGCAGATTTCCATTGATGAGATTTGTCAGCAGAACATCCACTGAGTTGACTCTGTGACGTCACAACAGATTTTGTTCTTCTGGAAGTCTAGGGGGCAGTCGGCACTCATCCAGACCATCAAAGATGAACAGAACTTTGTACTTGTCGTAGTTGGATATTCTTGATTCTTTGGTTTCCTTTGAGAAGTGATTGAGAAGTTCAATGAAAGTGTGTTTTTCCCTTTTCATCAAATTCAGCTCCCGAAAAGGGAATGAAAATACAAATTGGACATCCTGATTTGCTTTTCCTTCAGCCCAGTCCAGAATGAACTTCTGCACAGAGACTGTTTTTCCAATGCCAGCGACTCCCTTTGTCAGCACAGTTCTGATAAGTTTGTCTTGTCCAGTTAAGGGTTTGAAGATGTCGTTACATTTGATTGCAGTCTCTGGTCTTGCTTTGTTTCCTGGTTGTCGTCTCAATCTGTCTCAGCTCATGTTCATTATTGACCTCTCCTGTTCCACCCTCTGTGATGTAGAGCTCTGTGCAGATCTTATTGATCAGTGTTGGGTTTCCTTGTTTAGCGATCCCCTCAAATACACATTGAAACTTCTTCTTTAGATTAGATTTGAGTTCACGTTGAAGAATCACAGCACGCTCATCTGAATCTAGAAATAACACAGAGGATATTAATATTACATCTGTTTTAATGCCTACAGTATTGTAAGACTGTCTTATAAAGTTTAAATTATAATCATTTATTCTCTTGTCTGTATAAATGTCTAAATGTTTTCATAATGCATTACAGACTGGCGTGACTGATTATTTCTCTCTCTCTCTCTCTCTCTCTCTCTCTCTCTCTCTCTCTCTCTCTCTCTCTCTCTCTCTCTCTCTCTCTCTCTCTCTCAACACAACACCTCCCTGCTGCTACTTGATGAGGTAACTGGTGTTGTGTTAAGGCTGCTACAATATCATTGAGTTACACAGCTACTTTAGCTGTACTTTAGCTACAGCTTTTAAATGTTCTAAAACAGCATTCAACATGAGGCAGACAGCTCTTACTTTTCTCCAGTGTGTCAGCAAGCTCCTTCTGGTTCATTTTCCTCAGGACGTGCAGTGTGATCTTCAGAGCCCCCTCTCTGGCCTGCTCTCCTGCTTCTCATCTTCAGCATCCACCACTTCCTTATCCTGCTTCTGACTCTCAAAGCCTTCTGGGAGTTCTGGACTAAGAATCCTCTTGAACATCTTCAGCTCGTTCTTCACAAATGTCATAATATTCTCTTCAAGCAACTGAAATAAATCAAGTAAATAAGTTAAGCAAGAGACTAAATGCTTTCTCATTAACACATGAATGAATGATTGACAGATCAACTTTACTTGAGGTAAACAAAAACAAATGTACATAACAGGACCACATACACTGAATATGGAGGCCAGGTCTGTTTGATGACTCTGGGAAGACTGACCACTGAGAATCTCTGACTCTGATCTCTCCTGTTGGTTTCTGTGGACAAAACATGAGATTACATCTCCTCATCCAGGGAGTACACACACACACACACACACACACACACACACACACACAACACACACACACACACACACACACACACACACACACACACACACACACTCACACTCACACTCACAATCACTCACACTCACACACACACACACACACACACACACACACACACACACACACACACACAGGGAGGGGAATGTTGTGTTAGTTTAATACTGTTTCAGGACTATGAAAATGGAAAAAGGATTAGCCTATGGATTATGAAAACAACCAAAAATAAATGGTAAAATGGGAGAGGAGAAATGACTAGAGACAGTGTTGTTTAACTCACTGACCATGACCCATGAGTTCTTCTTACCTTTGTTCAGTAGAAAAGTCTCCCTCTCTAAACCCTATAGGAAGTTCCATAGACCAGTCACTCTTCATGGACACACAGCTGGGTACAGGGGAGGCTGGTCTCTCCTGCTTGATTGGGCTTCAACACAACAGCGATAAACATTACGTCTCTCATCTACTCTGAGCTCAGATGGGGAAACATAAGAAGAGTTTCATTCCAAAACGCTATATATCCATTTTCAGAAATGTTCGTAAATTAGCTTTTATTGTTTAAAGAAATTGTGAAAGAGATTGGTGTGTTTTTTCACTAGCTAATCATGGTATGCGATTTGTTTCAAATCTATCACTTGACGGTTTCATTTCAGAGAGACAAATAATCATGTATTTTTGCAAAATGCTATATATCTGCCTCACTATCAGATAAATAAGTAGTACTACTAGGTTTTACACAGTCAAATGTGACCGACCGGCTCGATTCGATCTTATGTAACAAAATTTGAAATTGTGTTTTTTACATTGGATAAAAGTAGAGACTCAGCTAGAAAAAGGTATATCATACACTACAGTTGAGGAACAATGGGAAAGTAATTCTGCTTCGAAAGATGATAAACTTGTAGAGTTTTGAGAAAATGGCCTTTGAATGTTTTGGTTCACCTACTGGAGAGCTCTTCTTTATCTACAGTGGTGTTACTTTGGCAGATAATGTCATCCATCTAAATAAATAGTATATATATATATATATATATATATATATATATACAGTGGGGAGAACAAGTATTTGATACACTGCCGATTTTGCAGGTTTTCCTACTTACAAAGCATGTAGAGGTCTGTCATTTTTATCATAGGTACACTTCAACTGTGAGACCTGAACCCAATAGAAAATCTTTGGAGGGAGCTGAAAGTCCATATTGCCCAGCGACAGCCCCAAAACCTGAAGGATCTGGAGAAGGTCTGTATGGAGGAGTGGGCCAAAATCCCTGCTGCAGTGAGTGCAAACCTGGTCAAGACCTACAGGAAACGTATGATCTCTGTAATTGCAAACAAAGGTTTCTGTACCAAATATTAAGTTCTGCTTTTTCTGATGTATCAAATACTTATGTCATGCAATAAAATGCAAATTAATTACTTAAAAATCATACAATGTGATTTTCTGGATTTTTGTTTTAGATTCCGTCTCTCACAGTTGAAGTGTACCTATGATAAAAATGACAGACCTCTACATGCTTTGTAAGTAGAAAAACCTGGAAAATCGGCAGTGTATCAAATACTATTCTCCCCACTGTATATAGCTAGATATCTTATGCAGTGGGGAGAACAAGTATTTGATACACTGCCGATTTTCCAGGTTTTTCTACTTACAAAGCACCACTGTCTTGCTATTATACATATAATAAAATTACAACAAAATAATTTAAACACTATTTAATACTATAATTGTATTTATTAAGATAATATTATTACTAAAATAGTTTCTAAAAGTGTTCTAGGCTACCCTACCCTAGAATTAGGGGTTAGGTTACGGCTAAAATTGGTTATAAGTAGGGTAAGAGTTTCTGTATAGCACTTTGTGACATCTGCTGGTGTAAAAGGGCTTTATAAATACATTTGATTGATTGTTAGGTTTAGGGTTTTTATGGCAAAAACTGTATGGGTTTATAGCACTCTTGCGCCTCCCTTTGGCCATCTGTGGGTACTACATAACTCATTCATGAAATTTTTTACATTTATATTTTACATATTTAGCAGACGCTCTTATCCAGAGCGACCTACAGTTAGTGAGTGCATACATTTTCATACTGGCCCCCCGTGGGAAACGAACCCACAACCCTGGCGTTGCAAGCGCCATGCTGTACCAACTGAGCTATATGACACTTGCTAGGCTCATAATCTGAGGTAGCAACTGTGTCAGATCTACAAATCCATTAGCTAGACCACCCAATTAGACAACAATCACCCCATTATACCCATTTGGTTTGCAACTCAGTGAACCTGCGCAGCATTCGCTCAATTTGATGCCTATGAACGAAGATTTCGATGCATATCAAATTACCCAGCAGCCATTTAGAAACAACAAGTCATCAGAAAAAATTGTTATTTCTTAATAAAAAAATGTATTCTGGCTGTTTAAATCTGCCACATCTTGAAAAAGAGGACAGGGACATGCGTTTTGTTTAGATTGTACACTTTTTGCTTAAAACAAATATGTTTAACCATGACCAGAAAATGTTTAACGTTTGATGGCTTTGCGCCAGACAACACCTCTTAGACTGTGGCTCACCACAACATGTACTCAGGTTAACATTGGGCGCACTCACCAAGTAACCGTAACCTTGTTAATAATAAGTTACCTGAGGTAAACCTACAGTAGAACTAATAGGAGCTGGCAGGGTGAAAAATGCCCAAACATAAGGCCTGTTTTTTCGCCATTACTTCATAACCAGGGACAGAAGGTAATATTATGAAACTGGGCTCCATGGCGGATGCAATGAACTAATTTTATCAGAAATAAACGTTGTAAAAAATTTCACTTGAGGCGCCCCGAAAATAATATTAAAAGGTTTGGTCCTTGGACACAGAGGGGTTAAACACTAAAGTTACCGTCCATCTAGTGAAGAGGAGAACCGGACAGGGAGCATAGGAAGCCAGCATCCATCAAGAGAGAGGAGAAGCCCTCCATGGTATTTAACAGGTGGAAGAAACAACCAGGGAGCTCCATCGTCCACAAGAAATGCAGGCAGCCGGTGATGATGTAGTGGTAGCTAGGATAACTAGGATGCTTCTGGTAGAGTAGCTAGCTTAGCTAGCTGTACCGACTAGCTTGGCTAGCTAGCAGGTCGTTCGTCTGTCCCTCGAGGATGATGACGAATCCGGTGAACCACAAGATGAAACAAGGATAGCGAGTGAAAAGGATCTGGCTACACTCATATTGTCACTGACCATTACCCAAAAAAAGCTAATTGAACAATAAACTTCGGCGTCTCAACACTGTAACGAACTCTGTCGTTGTTCCCCAACATCACCTCAGTCCACTCAGCGCGTAACTGGACAATATGCTTGGCGCCAAACCGTACGTGGACGCGGACAGTTCTGGGCGTGGACGCGGACAGTTCCAGAACGCGGACATGAGCAGTGCAACACAATACATTTACATTTTAATCACTTAGCAGACGCTCTTATCCAGAGCGACTTACAGTTAGTGAGTGCATACATAACCCAGTCTTTATACTGGCTTACATTAGTAATATTCATTTATTTATTTTTATATGTAAAACAAACATTCAAAGTTTTTTAATTACAAAGTGTCTCAGAGTAGAACATTGGTCGTATAAGTGCTGAGAAGAAAGAAATTTTACACTTATGGGTATAAATTAAAGCTATGCATGAAGCCTCTAGTCCCACCTAGTCGGTAGATATTTAGGACACCTCATGAGCTGTCCTAACCAGTTAAGAGTTAACAGCAGGTGTCTTGATAATACTATAGAATAATGCAGTGAGTCAGTGGTTCCTGCGCCACATTTAATTGCTTTGGAGTAGTTAAAATAATGTTTCTATATTTCTATATGATCAATCCATAAATAATATAGACCTACATGCAACAGTTTCTCTTCAGCTTTTGACAATGATTTCTGTATAATAATTATGTATAATAAATGTTGGTGATTCAATATCCTAGTTAATCATTACATGTCTTTTAACACACTATCTATGTTTTGCTCAGTCTGGCAGTTACCCAGAACTATCAGATGCTCTCTCTTGTGGCTGCTGCTGATGACAACTGCATGTATGTTATCATGATAATGATGTCTGCATAACATTTTGTCTTCATTTTGGCAGATTAACTCATGCTTATTTCTGAATATTAACTCAGGTTTTCGCCCAGCGGCAAATGAGTTGAGCTGTGGCAGGCGTTGGACCTGTGGCCGAAAAGTGTCCAGTTTGAATCCCGGGCGGGCGCTGGAAAGAACGGACGGAATTGATCTGACCCCTGGAGGGCTGCTGGGTCCACGTCCTCAAAACAATCACCTTCGTTGGGCCCTTGAGCAAGGCCCTTAACCCCACAACATGCTCTCCATCCAGGGGGCGCTGCACTGCAGCTTGAACCTGTGCTGGTCTCAACTGTATGTGTGATGTCTGCTGTTTGGGGGGTTATGAACGGAGCAGAAAATACATTTTTGTTGTTTGCTTGAACTAATGGACAAAGTTGTACTGTATTGTAATGTATTGTATTGTAAAGAAGTCAGCCAGAGTTGGGCCATCGTTCGAACAAAGAGATGCCTCCCTGGCCACCAGTGTGTTTGAATATAACGAAGATAAATTCTACCCCCATACAATACTTTTATACACAGTAATTACTTTTTTATATATAATAATAATACTTAATTATACACATTACATTTTGGATAGATAGTACTCAGACATCTATAGTGTTTACAGTAATGACTATTACCGATCATGATCTTTTTAATCCCACCCCTCTGCTACTCTCAGCCCCGCCCACCTATCTCCTTAGAACATCCTCTTTTGATTTCCACCTGCCATATTTTTTCCAGCTGCGCTGTGATTTCTTACATGCATTTTTAACCTTTCTAGTCGCATAGTATCCACAGACTGTAAGTTAAAGATCAATATTTTTCATAAGAGTATTGTTCTATTGTTGATTGACTGACTATGGCTTTCCAAACCCCCAGCACTGCTATTTCTAAGGATAATTTTTAATGAATATTGGGATTTTTCAACCATTCCTATTTTACTATAAATTATATTCTTAGCTAAAAATATTCATATTTAATAATAGTAGCCATAATTCATAAATGGCACCATGCAGGGTTCTATATGGAACCATTTTTGGTTCAGGGAAGAAGAACCTCTAGAGTTCTGATTAAAGAACCCTATAAAAGGTTTCTATATAGAAGTTTTAGTGGTTCCATATATTACAGTTTTTCCAACTGCTTACACACAAAATCTTTTCATGTCACACGATTTTTGAAACCTCTCACTCAAAGTGCAAAACTACACACAAAATCTCCAAAACCATAAGCTATTTCTCAGCCTTTGACTCAGTTGTCAATTGCATAAAAAACTTTTTTCAAAACACTACACACAATTCTCTACCTAAAACACAAAAATCTAACAGGAAGTGACTTGCTTTCCTTTTCCAAACACAACCAATCAAAGTGCTACACTTATTCACCAGGTCAAACACACTCTCCTCACATGTTCAAACACTAATTGCTTAACTGATCCCTAACCAATCACTGCTTTACTGTAGTATAGGTGTTTTGAACAATGGATGCCAACAATGGACAGAGAGCAAGAGGAGTAGGAGGGAGAGGCAGGGAACAACAACGAGGACAAATTCAAAGACGAATAGTTGGAAGAGGAGGAGTAGGAGGTAGAGGAAGAGGAAGAGGAAGAAGAGGTCGAGGGCAAAGAAGAGAAGGAAGGAGAGCCATCTCTGATGAGATTAGGGCAACACTTGTTGATCATGTGATCAACCACGGTTTGACCATGAGAGGGCTGGACTGAGAGTCCAGCCCAACTTGAGTCGATTTACAGTGGCGTCCCATAATTCGAACCTTCAGAAAAGAGAACAGGTATGCAACTATCTAATTACTATTTTAGCATTACAGTAATGTACTGTAAAATACGTATGACTGCATAGTATTGCATAAACATTTGTAACTCTAAGCCATCCATTTACTGCACTGCATTGAATGAATGAGGTTGGTTATCATGCTGTACTACATTTTTGTGTACATTGTTTACAGTTCCTATGCTGAACACATACTGTGTTTGAATTCTGTACAGAGTGGAAAGGCAAAGACATCATGGAGGACGAGGACGCTTGTTTACAGATGTACAAGAGACTGCAATTATAAATATGGTTTTGGCCAACAATGCAATTAGGATTTGAGAGATAAGAGAGCATATCTTGAATAATGACACCATATTTAACAACATCAATGCTGTAAGCCTGTCGACCATACAACGCATCATCCAATGGCACGAAGTGACGATGAAACAACTTTACAAGGTGCCATTTGAGAGAAACTCTGACAGAGTCAAGAATCTGTGACATTACTTTGTAGAGGTATGTATGCAACACTACTTCCAGTACTTCAGACATACCATATTTACTCATCTGTATATCCTTTTGTCTGTTACAGAGAGTATTGGAGATGGATGCCCATGTACATTTATTTATGTGGATGAGGTTGGCTTCAACCTCACCAAAACCAGGCGCCGCGGAATAAATGTAATAGGACAGAGGGCAATTACCAATGTCCCTGGACAGCGTGGGGGTAATACAGTTTTTTCCGACTGCTTACACACAAAATCTTTTCATGTCACACGATTTTTGAAACCTCTCACTCAAAGTGCAAAACTACACACCAAATCTCCAAAACCATAAGCTATTTCTCAGCCTTTGACTCAGTTGTCAATTGCATAAAACACTTTTTTCAAAACACTACACACAATTCTCTACCTAAAACACAAAAAATCTAACAGGAAGTGACTTGCTTTCCTTTTCCAAACACAACCATTCAAAATGCTACACTTATTCACCAGGTCACACACACACTCTTCACATGTGCAAACACTAATTGCTTAACTGATCACTAACCAATCACTGCTTTACTGTAGTATAGGCCTATAAATAGGTCAAAGGTCAGATTACCTGTTTTGAACAATGGATGCCAACAATGGACAGAGAGCAAGAGGAGTAGGAGGGAGAGGCAGGGGACAACAACGAGGACAAATTCAAAGACGAAGTGTTGGAAGAGGAGGAGGAGGAGGAAGAGGAAAATGAAGAGGAAGAGGAAGAGGAAGAAGAGGACGAGGGTAAAGAAGAGAAGGAAGGAGATTTATTTATGTGGATGAGGTTGGCTTCAACCTCACCAAAACCAGGCGCGCTGAAGAAATGTAAAAGGACAGAGGGCAATTACCAATGTCCCTGGACAGCGTGGGGGTAATATAACTATGTGTGCTGCCATCACTCAAAACGGGGTCCTCCATCACAATGCCACACTGGGTCCGTACAAGACCGGCCATAGGCTCACTTTTCTGGATGCAATTTACACAATGCTTGTCCCTGATCCAGATCAGGAGCCTGCTGGATTTGTGGTTATATGGGACAATGTTAGTTTTCACCGGGCTGTTCTGGTCCAAAACTGGTTTGCCACCCATCCACAATTTGTAGTTTTGTACCTACCCTCATATTCACCTTTTCTAAATCCCATAGAGGAATTCTTCTCAGCCTGGCGCTGGAAAGTGTATGATTGCCAACCCTATGCCCGCATGCTTCGCCAGGCAATGGAGGACGATGTGGGGACATAGAGGTTGCCTCTGTCCAAGGTTGGATACGCCATGCTAGGAGATACTTCCCTCGATGTTTGGCAAGAGAAAACGTATCTTGTGATGTGGACAAAGTATTGTGGCCAGACCCAGCCCGGAGAAGAGATGAAGCGTAGCTTAGCACTGGTGACTGCCCACCCCCTACCAATTCCTGGACTGGCCCCCGGGACCCGCCACACACAATTGTGTTATTTACTGTATTCTAAAGAATATACTTTTGGTTTACATATGTTTATGGTTTTGTTGTATGCTACTGTATACAACAGTAATGTTTGGCCTAATAAATATTTTCTGTTTCTAAATTGCATTGGTGTTTACAGTGTACTTGTTACCTCTCTCAGCAGATTACTTTCACTGTAGAACATTGTATTGAAATGTATATATAAGCCTATGAAAGACCAAAGAGCTTTAGATTTAGAACAACAGTGTTTACATGGTATATCCAAAAATTCACTATTATGAAAGAAGTGTTTGCCATTTGATGCAAATGCTTCATTCTGACATGTGTTTATGGCATTTTGAATGCAGTGTTACATTTTGAAGGAGATGTGAGGCATTTTGCATTTTGTGTGTGCAGTTTTGGGAATTGTGTGTAGCGTTTTGAAAAAAGGAGACATAGTTTTGAAAACGTGTGTAAGCAGTTGGAAAAAACTGTAAGCAAGTGATAGAACCCTTCTTGTTTAAAACAGGAGTGAAGAGTGTGTTGATTTGATGGTAGTATTGTCAAAATTCCGCTTGTAACAACGATCAGAATTAGTAAAAACAATAAGGTTCTGCATGACAACATATTAGACAATAACTAAGAGTAGGATAAATGATTGTGTCATGCAAAACTTCTATAGATGTGTGTGTGTATGATGGTAAAGATGTGTGTGTGTGTGTGTGTGTGTGTGTGTGTGTGTGTGTGTGTGTGTGTGTGTGTGTGTGTGTGTGTGTGTGTGTGTGTGTGTGTGTGTGTGTGTGTGTGTGTGTGTGTGTGTGTGTTTGTGTGTGCTGGTGAGACATCCACATATCACAGTCAAATATACAGGATACAAACATTTCATTCCAGCTATATAGCGTTTTGCTTAACAAAAATTAATACGCAAAAATCTATTAATTAAAATCTTAGAACAACAATATTTTACACGCACATGAAGGTACCCATAAGCAATCATTTCTGATGTAAAATAACAAACGTGAAAAAATTGTGGATATAACGTTTTAGAAATAAACTCCTTATAAATTCTTAAACAACATTGTCATCTCACCTCTTAGCTTTGGTGTCATGTCCCCCAGAGAGACTTGTTTTAGAGGCAGGGACCCCCTCCTCTCTCTCCCCAGAGAGACTCATTTTAGAGGCAGAGCCCCCTCCTCTCTCTCCCCAGAGAGACTCATTTTAGAGCACTGACCCCTAAACAGAGATCCAACAGTTTGGTTGTGGTTAACACAGTGACAACTAATTATTGAAGGTCAATTGTTCTATTTTATTCATTATCTCTTAGAAATAAAACATTTACTAACAGACACGTCCAAACAGTCAGGTGATTTAATGCAATCACATCAACACAAAGTTTAGTGAGCAGGTAGCTTAGTGGGTAAGAGCGTTGTGCCAATAACCGAAAGGTTGCTGGTTCTAATCCCCGAGCCGACTAGGTGCAAAATCTGTCGATGTGCCCTTAAGCAAGGCACTTAACCCTAATTGCTCTGGATAAGAGCGTCTGCTAAATGACTAAAATGTAAATGTCATGACTGATATTGTTAACCTTTTCTCCATGTAGTGGAACTAATAATAATAATAGTAATAAAAATAATAATGGGGGATTGATGGAAGTTACAATCTATCTGAAATATTAAAGCTGATCTAAAACTAAAATAAAATAAAATAAAAATGATAATAATGTCTCACTTTCTCTTGTAATAATTCCACTCATTCTAGTGTGTTGCTTTGTTCAACAGGTCTGCTATAATTATGATATTATTGAATTTAATTCATAATATCAATGTTAAGAAAAGTACGTTCAGGTTTCATACCAAATTACACAGGAAGCAGGAGCTCATTGTAATTTTGAAAACAACAAATGTTCTGATATTCTGAAAGATGATTTAGAACTATGATACATTAACATTTTTACAAATTGTAAAATAACCACGATATACGAATCCTATAATACGAGATATGAACAACAATATGTTTTTGAATTTGACTTGCCTACGCCCAGTTAGCACCATTTTGTATGATTGAACTGTCACGTACCTGTCCCAGGTGAAATGGACTGTTAGATCTGAGTGTTTTACTCTCATTCTCTATACTATAATAACACCATATATTTAATTTCCCTACACACTTTACAATAATCCCTTGGAAGAGTCTTACCTTGTAGCCTGTATTCACAACCAGAACATGTCAAGTCATTGAGATATTTTCCGTTGTGCTGAGAGAGCACCTTCCTGATGACAAGTGGCTCTGTATCTGTGTTCTAGGTACAGTTGATATTTGGATGCAATAATATTTGGTCAAAGTCTAGTGGCACAACACCATAGTATATCATAAACATAACAGTAGTTTAACCTTTGGCCAGTAATGGTCATGGCATACTATAAAATGTAGAATCATTATGATGGATCCAGTTTCAACATATCTCTAACTTTGAAGTATACAGTGGGGTCCCAAATTATTGACTCCCTTGATAAAGATGAGCAAAAATTACTGTATATAATAAATCATTCAAATACTGAGCTATATTGTAAGCCAAAAAAAAGAGGAAATTAAATGATTTTATACTAATACAATTGCTCAGAGAAAGAGATTTTGTTTAACAAGTAATACTTTTTTTCTCAAAAAGGTAGGGGTCAAAATTGGTTCTCCCTTTCAATACCTCCCTTGCGAGGATAACGGCACTGAGGCTTTTTCTAAAATGTTTTGAGTTGGAGTGATATTAGACCATTCCTCCATACAGAATCCTTCCAAATGACCAACTACAGGAAGGTAAAGGTACAACTAAACACACAATAAAGAAACACATCTCCCTAACTGACAGGAGGCTTGAATCTTAGTCATTTATAAATAGGTCATTTAGCAGACGCTCTTATCCAGAGCGACTTACAGGAGCAATTAGGGTTAAGTACCTTGCTCAAGTGCACATCGACAGATTTTTCACCTAGTCGGCTCAGGGATTAGAACCAGCGACCTTTCTGTTACTGGCACAACGCTCTTAACCACTAAGCTACCTGCCGCCCTAAGCTACCAGCCTCTTACTACTGTCCCGCCACTAAGCTACCAGCCTCTTACTACTGTCCCAATGTATACATTCTACCAACATCATACATAAATAATCCCTGGTAGGATCCTTACTACTATCCCAATGTATACATTCTACCAACATCATACATAAATAATCCCTGGTAGGATCCTTACTACTATCCCAATTTACTTTGCAGCCTGAATAAAAAATAAGGTCAAAGATCATGAGTATTTGATGTCTGTGTCTCTCTCAGTCTCTGTCTGTCTCTAACCCCAGTTGTCAGTAAAGAAAACAGTTAGCTACACCTCATGGTTAATGGTTTATCCTCATGGTGTGTAGAAAGCATACCTATATAAAAGTATATTTGTTCTTGTCCAGCCATTAAATATTTTTAGATGACAGATCAGGATATCCTATAAACTCTAAACTGGAGAGAGGACAGAGCAGGATATCATATAAACTCTAAACTGGAGAGAGGACAGAGCAGGATATCCTATAAACTCTAAACTGGAGAGAGGACAGAGCAGGATATCCTATAAACTCTAAACTGGAGAGAGGACAGAGCAGGATATCCTATAAACTCTAAACTGGAGAGAGGACAGAGCAGGATATCCTATAAACTCTAAACTGGAGAGAGGACAGAGCAGGATATCCTATAAACTCTAAACTGGAGAGAGGACAGAGCAGGATATCCTATAAACTCTAAACTGGAGAGAGGACAGAGCAGGATATCCTATAAACTTTAAACTGGAGAGAGGACAGAGCAGGATATCCTGTAAACTCTAGTAAGTATATGTTTAATCAAGGAAGTGTGTGTCTCCTAAATGGTGTGTGAGTCTTTTTATCACACTGTAATTCTGAAGTTGGAACACACTCCTAAAATGAGTGTCTCTGAGGAGAGAGAGAGGGGGGCACTGCCAACCCCCAGACCCAGAGAGCAGTCTCCAGTACCCAGCTGTCTGTCTATGACTGCTCCATGTACAATCCTCTTAATGTTATCAGTGGACCAATGCCCTTTGACCCAAAGTAAGATTACTGCCATACATTATGGATTATAAAAGGGGAATTCCTCAAAGATCTGTGGAGAATGTGAGAATGTAACAGACTGTAGTCTGGTTGGGAGGTTGGGAGTTCAACGTTATATCAATCATTTATTTATGAAGCCCTTTTACATCAGCAGTTCCATGTGGGGAGAAATAGAGGGAAATGTCTGACATGATGAATGATGCAGGGTGATTTCTGATACTACTGATCAACATTACTGTATGAAATACTATTGTCATGAGCACTCTCTCTCCCTGGTAGCAACATTAATTGCATTCAATTATCTTCCACTCTGCTCACCTCCCTCTCTTACTCAGCCTAACTAGCTCCACCTGCCCTGCTCTGCTCTTGTTACCTGGCCAGCTGCACTGCATTTCCCACTCACCATCCTCACCTTGCCTCACTCTGTTCTAATTACTCTGCCAGCTGAACTGCATTTCCCCACTACCTCTCCCAGTATATCAAGCCCTGGTTTTCAGCCAAGCCCTGTCAGATCGTCTTCAAACCCGGACCAGTAACCTGCCTGTCTGCGCTCTGACTCCTGTTTGTGATACCGATCCTTTCTTGACTGCCTCCCTTGTTCTACTGCCCCGTCTATCCCAACCTGCCTTCTGGACCTCGACTACTCTCCGATCTTCAGCCCCTCCGGTAACTCGTTTCTGCCTTCTGTCTCTCACCACGATATTTGCCCAGCCCTGATCTGTACTTCTGCCTGCCATTCATATTGCTGTTGTGTGTGTGTGTTCCCCCAGGTCTCCGACCACCAGATGAGCGTGCCCAGACGTTTCACCACCCTCGGCCCGATACGCCGCTCCATCACTGGGGAACACACACACTAAGCACTTGGACTGGACACCCCGGACATTTGGTGACCCCCGGAGCACAGGTACCCACAGGAGGACCCTGAAAGACCCCTGACACCCCTGGGACTCCTCTTCCCGCCTGTAACCTTGAATAAAGAACTCTGAATTTGAACTTGCGCTCTTGGGTCCTCTTCTGTTCGTGACAGAACGATCTGAACATCATGGACCCAGCGCACTCCTGACCACGATGGAGGAAGAGCCAGAGAGGACTGCCCCTACAGCGACTGGAACGCTCTGAGGGAGACATAAATCGGATGGCTGGCGACATCGCTTCCCTTCTCCAGCTATTCAACCAGCAGCAACAACAGTTCCAACTGCAGCAACAACAGCTAGCCCAAGCCCTGCAACTACTCTCAAGCCCGGCTACTCCACCTGCACCCCCCCTGGTCCTTTTGTTCCTGTACCACCGATACTCCTTCATCCCTCCGCTGGAGGTCCCAATGCTGCAGGCCGGCAGTGCTGCCACCAGATCCCCACGCTCCTGAACCAAGGATTGGGAACCCGGAACGTTTTGATGGCAACCAGAAGCAAGTAAGACCATTCTTGAGCAGCTGCGAATCCAGTTTGCACTACAGCCCAGGACTTTCTCAACAGAGGGAGCCAAGGTGGGGTATGTCATCACACATCTCACCGGTCGGAGCTCGGGTTGTGGGAACGGGCGGAATTCGACCGGCAAACCCCAGCCTGTGCCTCCTTCAGTGCCTTTGAGGAGGAGATGTTAAAGGTCTTTGACCTAGGCTCGCCAACAGCCGAAGCGTCACAAGCTCTGCTCACCATCCGTCAGGGCAATCGGACAGTGGCAGACTTCTCCATTGACTTTCGTACCCTGGCCAGTCAAAGCTCGCTTAACCCAGAGGCACTGGTGCAAGCCTTCCTCCATAGCCTGGCGGACTATATCAAGGACGAGCTTGTTTCCCATGACCCGCCCTCAACGCTTGATGCCGCCATTGACCTTGCCGTTCGCATTGACCGCCGTATACAGACCCGGAGGAGGGAGAAGGGCCGTCTCAGTCAACCTGCCATCCGTACTCGGGTCGATACCGCTTCTGTCCAGCCCCTGCCTGTCAAGTCCCATAGCCAACTCAATCAGCCTGAGCCCATGGAGATTGGCCGTGCCTCTCTGACTCCCGAGGAGCGTCGGCGCCCGTCTAAGCTCCAACCTTTGCCTCTACTGTGGTGGCGAGAATCACCGTGTCGCTACTTGTCCGGCAAAAGCCGCAGCTCACCAGGTGTAGGGGAGATCCGGGTGAGCTCAACAAGCCTTCAGTCTCCCTCCATCCGAAAGACCCTGCTTCATCTCCGCCTTCAGCTTTCCTGACAAGACTCATACATTGGCCGCCCTTGTGGATTCCGGAGCCGAAGCAAACATCATGGACCCTGAGCTTGCACAGCAACTGGGCGTGAACCATCATCAACTGACACAACCCATTCCTGCACGAGCCCTGGATGGGCATCATCTTGGCACTGTCACTCATATCTCCGCCCCTGTGACAATCCTGCTGTCAGGAAACCACCAGAGTCCATCCAGTTTCACCTCCTACACTCACCTGGCCAACCACTCATTCTTGGATACCCGTGGCTCCGTCAGCACAACCCCCACATCGACTGGGAGACAGGAACAGTCCGTGAGTGGGGAAGGAGTTGTCACCAGACCTGTTTAAGGGGGGCCACCCTGCCCGTTCACCGGGAAGGATCTAGCGCTACCTCCGACATATCCAATGTTCCGGCCTGTTACCACAGCCTGAAAGAGGTGTTCAACAAATCCAAGGCGACATCTCTACCCCCACACAGACCCTATGACTGCGCGATTGATCTCCTGCCTGGCACAGCACCTCCCAAGGGTCGTCTGTATTCACTGTCAGCCCCGGAAAGAAAGGCCATGGAGGACTACATTAATGACTCTCTTGCCTCCGGGATAATTAGACCGTCGTCTTCCCCCACGAGGAGCGGGATTCTTCTTTGTCGGCAAGAAGGACGGTTCTCTTCGTCCATGCATAGATTACCGGGGTCTGAACGACATCACGGTTAAGAATCGCTACCCACTGCCCTTACTTTCGTCTGCCTTCGAACTGCTGCAGGGAGCCACTGTATTCACTAAGCTGGACCTTCGCAATGCCTACCATCTGGTGCGGATGAGGAGGGAGACGAATGGAAGACAGCGTTCAACACACCAACCGGCCACTATGAATATCTCGTCATGCCCTTCGGCCTCACCAATGCCCCAGCAGTTTTTCAAGCCCTAGTGAATGATATCCTCAGGGGACATGCTAAATACGTTCGTATTTGTGTACCTTGACGATATTTTAATATTCTCAAAGACTCTGTCAGAACACACGCACTCACGTCCGGTTGGTCCTGCGCCGCCTGCTGGAGAACTCTCTTTTCGTGAAGGCAGAGAAGTGCGAGTTCCATGCCAAGACCGTTTCATTCCTGGGGTATGTGGTGACCGAGGGCAGCATTCAGATGGATCTCACGAAGGTGTCGAAGCTGTCACTTCCTGGCCAGTTCCTGAGTCTCGGAAGAAGTTGCAACAGTTCCTGGGCTTTTGCCAACTTTTATAGGAGATTCATCAGAAACTATAGCACAGTGGCTGCACCCCCTCACGGCGCCTAACCAGCACTAAACAACCGTACCAATGGACATCAGCTGCTGATAAGGCCTTCAATATCCTCAAGACATGTTTCACTTCTGCTCCCATCCTCCAGATGCCAGATGCAGCAAGGCAGTTTGTGGTGGAGGTAGATGCTTCGGACGTGGGAGTGGGTGCAGTGATTTCTCAAAGAGCAGCTGAGGATGGCAAGATGCACCCCTGTGCCTTCTACTCCCGTCGGCTAACCCCTGCCGAATGCAACTACGACATTGGGAACCGCGAGCTGTTGGCTGTCAAGCTCGCCCTTGAAGAATGGCGGCACTGGTTAGAGGGGTCAAAGGAACCATTAAGTAGTGTGGACAGACCACAAGAACCTGGAGTATATCCAAACAGCCAGGAGGCTGAACTCCCGTCAACAGCGGTGGTCTCTGTTCTTTACGCGCTTCAATTTCACGCTCTCCTACCGCCCGGGATCTCGCAACATCAAACCTGATGCTCTTTCCCGGATGTTTCAGAAGGACGAGACCACCGCCATGACAGCTCCCATTCTTCCCAGCCACTTGGTCGTAGCGGCCCTCACCTGGGAGATCGAGAAGCAGGTCATGGAGGCTCTTCGGGACCAGCCAGGTCCAAGCACCAGCGCCCCCAACCGTCTGTTTGTTCCAGCAAATCTCAGGTCACCTGTGATTCAGTGGGGGCACGAATCCCGTCTGGCCTGTCATCCCGGCATCACTCGCACCCTTCATCTGGTCCGCCAGCGGTTCTGGTGGCGGGGGATGAGACGGGATGTCCGAGAATTCATCCGAGCTTGTCCCACTTGTAACCGAAACAAGACTCCCAACCAGCCTCCTGCTGGGTTGCTGCAACCCCTACTCATACCCAAGAGGCCCTGGTCCCACGTTTCACTGGACTTTGTTACGGGCCTTCCGCCCTCTGACGGACACACAGTCATCCTTACCATTGTTGACCGCTTTAGTAAGATGACCCACTTCGTGCCCCCTTCCCAAACTACCCTCTGCTAAAGAGACCTCCCAGGTGGTCCTGGAACATGTGTTTCGTATCCATGGCCTACCCCAGGATATAGTGTCAGACCGGGCCCGCAATTCTCAGCAACCTTTTGGAAGGAGTTCTGTCATCTCCTTGGGGCCACCGCCAGCCTATCGTCTGGATTCCACCCGCAGTCAAACGGCCAGACTGAACGCATGAACCAGGAGCTGGAGAAGGCACTGAGGTGTGTGGCTTCCCAAAATCCCGGGCCTGGGCTCAACACCTGCTCTGGGTGGAATATGCCCATAATTCACTCACCAGTTCCTCCACCGGGCTCTCCCCCTTTCAGTGTGTCTACGGGTATCAACCTCCACTGTTTGCCAGCCAGGAGGCGGATGCCACCTGTCCGTCTGCTCTTGCGTATGCCCGCCGCTGCCGCCCGCACTTGGGCCCAGGCTGCACTGTGCTCCTGAAGTCTGGAACCAGCTACGCCGTCGGTGCCAACCGACGGAGGACCCCAGCACCTACTTACCGGGTTGGTCAGAAGGTCTGGCTGTCTGCCCGGGATCTGCCGCTGCGGGTTGTATCACGAAAGCTGGCCCCTCGCTTCATTGGTCCTTTTCCTGTGCAGAAAGTCATCAGTCCAACGGCGGTCCGACTTCAGTTGCCCGCTTCCATGCGGGTCCACCCCACCTTCCACGTCTCCAAGGTCAAGCCGGTCCATGAAAGTCCCCTGGTCCCTGCAGCTCCGGCGCCACCTCCTCCGCGCCTCGTAGATGGCGGTCCTGTCTTCACCGTCCGGCGGCTGCTCCGCTCTAGGCGAAGGGTAGGGGTCTCCAGTACCTCGTTGATTGGGAGGGATATGGTCCAGAGGAGAGGACCTGGATCCCGGCCAGGAGGATAGTGGACCGGACCCTTATCACTGACTTCCACCGACTACATCCTGAATCAGCCTGCAATCCGTAGGGGCCGTCCAAGAGGGTTCCTAGCCGTCCGGCCCGCCCTGCTCCTGTCTCAGTGCCTGTCCTGTCTCCCGACCGTGACCCTCCAGCTCCTTCTGAGGATGAGGAGATTCACTCGGACCGCTCGGAGGAGTTCTGACCCGCCGCCTGCTCCCCTCCACCCTCCCGGCATGATGTTGTTCTTGGGACTTCTGGGGCCGTCCCTGAGGGGGGGGTCCTGTCATGAGCACTCTCTCTCCCTGGTAGCAACATTAATTGCATTCAATTATCTTCCACTCTGCTCACCTCCCTCTCTCTCTACTCAGCCTAACTAGCTCCACCTGCCCTGCTCTGCTCTTGTTACCTGGCCAGCTGCACTGCATTTCCCACTCACCATCCTCACCTTGCCTCACTCTGTTCTAATTACTCTGCCAGCTGAACTGCATTTCCCCACTACCTCTCCCAGTATATCAAGCCCTGGTTTTCAGCCAAGCCCTGTCAGATCGTCTTCAAACCCGGACCAGTAACCTGCCTGTCTGCGCTCTGACTCCTGTTTGTGATACCGATCCTTTCTTGACTGCCTCCCTTGTTCTACTGCCCCGTCTATCCCAACCTGCCTTCTGGACCTCGACTACTCTCCGATCTTCAGCCCCTCCGGTAACTCGTTTCTGCCTTCTGTCTCTCACCACGATATTTGCCCAGCCCTGATCTGTACTTCTGCCTGCCATTCATATTGCTGTTGTGTGTGTGTGTTCCCCCAGGTCTCCGACCACCAGATGAGCGTGCCCAGACGTTTCACCACCCTCGGCCCGATACGCCCGCTCCATCACTGGGGAACACACACACTAAGCACTTCTGGACTGGACACCCCCGGACATTTGGTGACCCCGGAGCACAGGTACCCACAGGAGGACCCTGAAAGACCCCTGACACCCCTGGGACTCCTCTTCCCGCCTGTAACCTTGAATAAAGAACTCTGAATTTGAACTTGCGCTCTTGGGTCCTCTTCTGTTCGTGACAACTATGGGGTTTAATAATGATCCAGGGTGATTTCTAATACTACTGATCAACATTACTGTATGAAATACTATGGGGTTTAATAATGATCCAGGGTGATTTCTCATACTACTGATCATCATTACTGTATGAAATACTATGGGGTTTAATAATGATCCAGGGTGATTTCTGATACTACTGATCATCATTACTGTATGAAATACTATGGGGTTTAATAATGATCCAGGGTGATTTCTCATACTACTGATCATCATTACTGTATGAAATACTATGGGGGTTTAATAATGATCCAGGGTGATTTCTCATACTACTGATCATCATTACTGTATGAAATACTATGGGGTTTAATAATGATCCAGGGTGATTTCTCATACTACTGATCATCATTACTGTATGAAATACTATGGGGTTTAATAATGATCCAGGGTGATTTCTGATACTACTGATCAACATTACTGTATGAAATATTATTTTTTTCTTTAAAAAACTGCATTGTTGGTTAAGGGCTTGTAAGTAAGCATTTCACCTGTTGTATTCAGCGCATGTGGCAAATAAAATGTGATTTGATTTGAAAATATTATGGGTGAAATACCCAGCTGTCAGAGACTCCAACCAGACCCAGAGAGTAGAGTCTCCAGTACCCAGCTGTCAGAGACTCCAACCAGACCCAGAGAGTAGAGTCTCCAGTACCCAGCTGTCAGAGACTCCAACCAGACCCAGAGAGTAGAGTCTCCAGTACCCAGCTGTCAGAGACTCCAACCAGACCCAGAGAGTAGAGTCTCCAGTACCCAGCTGTCAGAGACTCCAACCAGACCCAGAGAGTAGAGTCTCCAGTACCCAGCTGTCAGAGACTCCAACCAGACCCAGAGAGTAGAGTCTCCAGTACCCAGCTGTCAGAGACTCCAACCAGACCCAGAGAGTAGAGTCTACAGTACCCAGCTGTCAGAGACTCCAACCAGACCCAGAGAGTAGAGTCTCCAGTACCCAGCTGTCAGAGACTCCAACCAGACCCAGAGAGTAGAGTCTACAGTACCCAGCTGTCAGACTCCAACCAGACCCAGAGAGTAGAGTCTCCAGTACCCAGCTGTCAGAGACTCCAACCAGACCCAGAGAGTAGAGTCTCCATTACCCAGCTGTCAGAGACTCCAACCAGACCCAGAGAGTAGAGTCTCCAGTACCCAGCTGTCAGAGACTCCAACCAGACCCAGAGAGTAGAGTCTCCAGTACCCAGCTGTCAGAGACTCCAACCAGACCCAGAGAGTAGAGTCTCCAGTAACCAGCTGTCAGAGACTCCAACCAGACCCAGAGAGTAGAGTCTCCAGTACCCAGCTGTCAGAGACTCCAACTAGACCCAGAGAGTAGAGTATCCAGTACCCAGCTGTCTCTATGAAGAGTAACTGGTCCATTGTCAGTCTCCACATTTTATCAGCAGAACACGCCATTTGATTAAAGGTTAGTATGAGTGAGACGGTACTTTCAACAGTACTTTTATTGTTCAGAGGGTTTGAGTTCACTTCCTGGGTCGGGGAGAAAGGGACAGAACTCACTCTGTTATATCAGTACCTGTTGCTTACTCTGCTCTGTTAAAAAGTTCATTATGACATCACATTCATTGAGAAATAGCAGTGAACGATCTCAATGTCCTTATGTTTTTATAATGTTCCTTCAGCTCTCTGCCAGAGGATCAGTCCAGGTGTGCAGTGTGTCAGCAGGTGCTGAGGGATCCAGTCTCTATCACCTGTGGACACGGGTTCTGCAGACAGTGCATCACCAGATACTGGGAGAAACCTGCTCCTTCAGGAGACTATGACTGTCCTCAGTGTAGAAAGAGATCCAGAACACGTCTGTACTACAGCACCTGAGTGAACCCAGTGATGCAAACCCTCAACCATATTTGTTGATATGACATGGCAGGTGGAGAGGATCCCCATATATAACTCTGTGGGGACACCACTAGGTGGAGTCAGAGTGCCACTGTCACACCACAATTTATTCTCACCACAACTACGGAGTTATTGTTTAAATGGAATGGAATAGTCCCAAAGGTGCAAAGATCAGTGGAAATCAAGTTCATCTAAAATACAGTACCTAACATTATGAATCCCTTTACCCAAGTCTAGTATGAAGCTATGATTTCAGGATGTTCAGAACATTCCATTTTCAGACAGAAAGGTAGAACTGACCTGGAAACAGGATACTGGGCCTCATAGTAGGAGTGCTGATCTAGGACCTGTCCATATAATCTTATTCATTATGATCTAAAAGGCTAAACTGATCCCAGATCAGTACTCCTACTCTGAGATGATTTGTGGATACGGCCCCTGACCTGAAACAGGATACTTTTCTCTTCATTTAAGATTTTGTGTTAAAATTCTAAATCCCTGTAGCTCGTCAACATGGGCTCCTACTGTAACTATGGCAACCAGGACCAGATATACTGAATTACTGTGTTGATGTGTCTCTACAGATGAACAACTCTTTCCATAATGGAGGACCAGATATACTGAATTACTGTGTTGTCTGAACCTGGTCCTGGAGAGCCACTGGGTGTGAGCTCTGTGGGCTACGAGGTGAAGTTACACAAACAGCCTGTTGACTGAAAGTCATCTGACCTTGACAAAGGACATTGGAATCAGTGTGTGTCCATGGAACTAGCTGCTAAAGAGGCTCACCAGTTGAGTTCATCAGGAACTTAGTGGGTTCATCTAACAATCCTAATCACCAGCTGATACATTTTAATCTCATACACAGGGTAAACCTTCCACCTAGAAAACATCATTTAATAGAAATCACAACCGCTCCTCTGTGTGATCTATGTAATCAAGGTGGCTTGGGCTCCTTTAATTATATGTACTGGGAGTGACCAGGGGACATGTTTTGGAAAGAGGTATCCTCATACCTTGTTCCCCCAAACTGTTATTACTGAATGATAATTCACCACTGTCATTACAGCAAAGACGTATAATGTTGTCAGGTTGGACAGCAGCTAAAAAGATGTTGGAACTAAGATGTCAACCACCATACCTCATTGGATCAGCACTTTTATAGATATCATTTATTTAGAACTATCCACTGCTAGGATCCACGGGGCTAGCCAAACAACAATTGCAGCTGAAACCATAAAATAACTATTGTAGTGGGTTTTACCCAACAGATTGACCGTTCATTATAATTTTTGTGCAAACGTGTACCTTGATTTTGTATTTAATTTCATGGAGATCAGGTTGGGTGTGTTGGGGTGGTCCCAGGAGGGGTTGGAGGGTGTGTTGGGGTGGTCCCAGGAGGGGTTGGAGGGTGGGTTGGGGTGGTCCCAGGAGGTTGGAGGGTGGGTTGGGGTGGTCCCAGGAGGGGTTGGAGGGTGGGTTGTGGTGGTCCCAGGAGGGGGGTTGGATGGTGGGTTGGGGTGGTCCCAGGAGGGGTTGGAGGGTGTGTTGGGGTGGTCCCAGGAGGGTTGGAGGGTGGGTTGGGGTGGTCCCAGGAGGGTTGGAGGGTGTGTTGGGGTGGTCCCAGGAGGGGTTGGAGGGTGGGTTGGGGTGGTCACAGGAGGGGTTGGAGGGTGGGTTGGGGGTGGTCCCAGGAGGGGTTGGAGGGTGGGTTGGAGGGTGGGTTGGGGTGGTCCCAGGAGGGTTGGAGGGTGGGTTGGGGTGGTCCCAGGAGGGTTGGAGGGTGGGTTGGGGTGGTCCCAGGAGGGGGTTGGAGGGTGGGTTGGGGTGGTCCCAGGAGGGGTTGGAGGGTGGGTTGGGGTGGTCCCAGGAGGGGTTGGAGGGTGGGTTGGGGTGGTCCCAGGAGGGGGTTGGAGGGTGGGTTGGGGGTGGTCCCAGGAGAGGTTGGAGGGTGGGCTGATGCAGCTGAGGTGGGTGATTGTATATGTGGTTTATTATAATAATATTTACCTGCAATAACTAGTTTCCATAATATACTGATATATATTTTAACAGTATTGTGTCTCTAGCTGTATAACCATTCCTGCTGCTATTTGTTCTTGTCTGTGTTTCTTTAAAATAAATACAAAGTTGATCACAAAAAAAGGAAAAGTGCACAGAGTTTCAACTGAAAATCAGAGACCGGGAAATCAAGTCACATGTTTCCACTGTGGCAAGGTGGGACATCAGGTATCAACATGCTGGTGGAAGGACATGGATTGTCCAGCCTGTGGTAAAAAGGGCAACATCGAACAAGCCTCCAGAAACAAAAAGAGAACAGAGAAATCAGGCTTCTACATGCTGGTGTAAGGACAAGATCAGACTGAAACAAGAAACAGACATTCCAACGAAAGACAAATAGACATGTTCACACTGTTAATTAAGAGAACACTGAGGTGAGTGACTCATCAGACCAGGAAGTCACACTGAAAATCCTGACTTTTTCCTGGCGGGCACGGCTACTATGTCTCCCCCTTGCTAGAGGGACAGCCGGTAGGTATGGAGATTGACACAGGGGCAGCTGTATCTCTTGTGTCAGATAAAATACACTGAAACACCTTCCACTTCAACCAGCGCACCTCGTGTTAAAGACTTACACAGGTGAATCTGTCGCTGTGAGAGGCATCACTGATGTCACAGTTCAGGTAAACAGACAAACTGAAAAGCTGCCACTCTATGTTGTGAAAGGAGACTATGCATCACTACTGGGATGTTCATAGATGGAGAAAATCACACTGGACTGGCCATCAGTGCATACAATGACACATGGAGACACAGACCTACCTGCCATCTTAAAGATACATGGAGAAGTATTTAATGGACAGCTGGGTAGTATGAACGACATTACAGGAAGCTTAGCATTAAGCCAGACAGCAAACCAACGTTTCTGAAAGCAGGACCTGTACCTTATGCTATCAGACCAAAAGTCAAGGCTGACTTGGAGGCTTTAGTCAAGAACAAAGTACTGGAGCCGGTCAGCATGAGTGAATGCATGAGCAACACCCATCTACCAGACCTTAACACTAGAACCGCCTGTTCTTTCAGCATATAAGAACCCGCTAGAGAAAGTTACCAGGCGTCCACTTTAGCATATGCATCAGATGCATATCAACTAGCAGGTGCAAGGTGTGCAAACATGGTTTGTTAAATAGACGCTTGATAAATAGTGCATTAACTGTTGTAAATTATTTATTGCATGAAGAAATATTAGTGGAAATATATCAATAAAATAACAACAATAGTTAATTCTACAAAGTAAAAATAAAATCGGCCTATAGCCTATTTCTGTTTCCCTTACAATAAAAACATTACAGTATAATCCATCTGATCAACTTTATTCGTAGATTCAATTAGTAATAGAGTTAAAGTCGATTTACAGTTTATTTTGACAAAGTACAAATGAAAAAAGTATAATAATAATAATATAACTAGCCAGGTCACATCTTCTCTTAATGTTTCGGGTCCACAAACAAATCAAATCGGTTGCCCTGCACACAGTTTTCATGGGCCTTGTTTGGTGTGCACCTGCCGACTTGACATTGTGTCTTTTTCCCCAGTGGGAGCTGTGGTTCTTGGGGAAGAGGAGAGGAGGACCTGCTGTCTTGGCGGCCTGCTTGGAGACTGTAGCTTCTTTCTCTGCGTTCATGTGGTTCTCACCAAGCTCACATGCCAGATCCATGATGAAATGTCTCCTGCTGACTGTCTTGTCAAGGCATTGCTTGTACAACACGTGTTGATAGCAGCCATGTCGAGCACATTGTTGAACACCTCAACAGGCCAGAGGAGAGTACCCCTTTTTACAGAGTACAGTCAACAGGCCAGAGGAGAGTATCCCTCTTACAGAGTACAGTCAACAGGCCAGAGGAGAGTACCCCCCTTTTACAGAGTACAGTCAACAGGCCAGAGGAGAGTATCCCCTTTTAAATAGTACAGTCAACAGGCCAGAGGAGAGTACCCACTTTACAGAGTACAGTCAACAGGCCAGAGGAGAGTACCCCATTTTACAGAGTAGAGTCAACAGGCCAGAGGAGAGTACCCCCTTTTACAGAGTACAGTCAACAGGCCAGAGGAGAGTACCCCCTTTTACAGAGTACAGTCAACAGGCCAGAGGAGAGTACCCCCTTTTACAGAGTACAGTCAACAGGCCAGAGGAGAGTACCCCCTTTTACAGAGTACAGTCAACAGGCCAGAGGAGAGTACCCCCTTTTACAGAGTACAGTCAACAGGCCAGAGGAGAGTACCCCCTTTTTACAGAGTACAGTCAACAGGCCAGAGGAGAGTACCCCCTTTACAGAGTACAGTCAACAGGCCAGAGGAGAGTACCCCCTTTTACAGAGTACAGTCAACAGGCCAGAGGAGAGTACCCCCTTTTACAGAGTACAGTCAACAGGCCAGAGAGAGGACCCCTTTTACAGAGTACAGTCAACAGGCCAGAGGAGAGTACCCCCTTTTACAGAGTACAGTCAACAGGCCAGAGGAGAGTACCCCCTTTTACAGAGTACAGTCAACAGGCCAGAGGAGAGTACCCCCTTTTACAGAGTACAGTCAACAGGCCAGAGGAGAGTACCCCCTTTTACAGAGTACAGTCAACAGGCCAGAGGAGAGTACCCCCTTTTACAGAGTACAGTCAACAGGCCAGAGGAGAGTACCCCTTTTACAGAGTACAGTCAACAGGCCAGCGGAGAGTACCCCCCTTTTACAGAGTACAGTCAACAGGTCAGAGGAGAGTACCCCCTTTTTACAGAGTACAGTCAACAGGCCAGAGGAGAGTACCCCCTTTTACAGAGTACAGTCAACAGGCCAGAGGAGAGTACCCCCTTTACAGAGTACAGTCAACAGGCCAGAGGAGAGGACCCCCTTTTTACAGAGTACAGTCAACAGGCCAGAGGAGAGTACCCCTTTTTACAGAGTACAGTCAACAGGCCAGAGAGAGTACCCCCTTTTACAGAGTACAGTCAACAGGCCAGAGGAGAGTACCCCCTTTTTACAGAGTACAGTCAACAGGCCAGAGGAGAGTACCCCCTTTTACAGAGTACAGTCAACAGGCCAGAGGAGAGTACCCCCTTTTTACAGAGTACAGTCAACAGGCCAGAGGAGAGTACCTTTTACAGAGTACAGTCAACAGGCCAGCGGAGAGTACCCCTTTTACAGAGTACAGTCAACAGGTCAGAAGGACCCCTTTTACAGAGTACAGTCAACAGGCCAGAGGAGAGTACCCCCTTTTTACAGAGTACAGTCAACAGGCCAGAGGAGAGTACCCCCTTTTACAGAGTACAGTCAACAGGCCAGAGGAGAGTACCCCCTTTTACAGAGTACAGTCAACAGGCCAGAGGAGAGTACCCCCTTTTTACAGAGTACAGTCTGGACATCTGGTCTAGCATCCACACCAAGCTTTAACATAAAATAAAATAGAATAGAAAAGGTTATGATTATATAGAATGATAATACTAATAGTAATAACTATGAATGTAATATAATAAAAGGGGATCCTATTTGGTGTTTGGCAGATGGGAAGGCTATCTGTATATGGTAGAGATACTGTATATACCTTTGTGTGATTGTAGTCTGTCACTGTCTCCGGTTTCTTCTTCTGTTCACCGCCGTTGGCAACAGTGTGGTGCATGGTGCTGAGGAAGCTAACACTTATTTATTTTACATCTGTACACCGTGAGTGTTGTTTTACCACTGTCCATCACACCGTGAGTGTTGCTTTACCACTCTCCATCACACCGTGAGTGTTGCTTTACCACTCTCCATCACACCGTGAGTGTTGCTTTACCACTCTCCATCACACCGTGAGTGTTTAGCTTTACCACTCTCCATCACACCGTGAGTGTTGCTTACCACTCTCCATCACACCGTGAGTGTTGCTTTACCACTCTCCATCACACCGTGAGTGTTGCTTTACCACTCTCCATCACACCGTGAGTGTTGCTTTACCACTCTCCGCAGATATGTTGTTTTTGCGCAGAGAGGGCAGCTTCTTCTTTGCAATCAACTTGTCTGACAGGGAAATTGATGTGAAAAAAGCGGTCTATGGTCACAAGTCTGCCTTTGCCCATGTAAGGCTCCACGTGTCTCAAAATCCCAGTCAAACAGTCACTCACCCGCTGGCCTGGTTTCATCTTTCCCCAGATATGGAAAGACATTGAGCAAGTTGGTTTCGAAATCTACGGCTAACCAACACTGAAGTCACATGCACCATTATCAGTTTCTATCTGGTTTCTATTGGCCATTCATCCATTGACGACAGAACAGCATATTTTAATTTGATTATGTTACTAGTTTTTGCTTAGTTGCTAGAGCAATGCTGACGCTGGAGTGGTCATGTGATAAATACATTGACAGCACAGATATTGTTGAATATAGTGAAATTTGGAAATAGAGCTGCACCTCTTGAATGTTGAGAGTTATTTGATAAAGGTAAGTGTCATAGAAACTGCAGAATATGCTTTTTTCAGATACAGCACTATATAGAAATCGCAATGTTTTACCTGCATGTGACTCTGAAGGAGGATTTGATAAAGAGATGCTCCTTTCCCTGCATCTGTCAATTACAAGATGCGTCCATCTCTTCATGGACAATTTGACAACTGATAATATGTGTCACTCATCAGATTATTTAATCTGGTCTATAGGCTAACTCTTATCATGTGTGAAATGAGTTGAGGTATAGTTCAGGTGTAGTTTTGAGGGCCGGCTGTGAGGCTGACTGGCATCAGTTTGTTTCCCACTCATCAACTTGGATAGATTCAAGGATATTATTCTAAAGGCCTTCTGCAACTCATAGCATGTTTTCGTTTCCCACAATACATTTAATTAGTAATAGAATTATAGTAAATAAAACAGACCTGTAACAGTTTATTTTTACAAAGTAAAACATAAAAGAGAAATGTATCAACCCACAAGGCGTGTGGTCAAATGATTTGCTGCTGATAAACAGGCATAACACAAACTCATCATTACACTATTGTTCTAAATGAATTCAACATCTGCACCCTCCTTATCATTCAGTTAAGCCTCATTTAAAATTCAATTGTGAAGTAAGGTGCACAACTATTGCCCATTCATCCATTTGTCATTTATTCAGTGAGGAAAGAGAGACTAATTAGTGGCGCATTGTCTTGGCAGATTAAGTTGGGAATAGGTGTGAAAACAACGGGTAACAAGGCATAGAATACTTTTCTGTTTGTGATTTAAAAATTCTGACAAATGAGCAGTGTAAAATACAAACATTAAGGAAAAGTCAGGGAGCAGGACATAGGTTTATTTGGGGTCTGATTCTAGTGTTAAAAGGCAATTCCACCACTTTTCAACCTCATATTCATCCTCTCCAGCACCACAACAGTGTCTATATGTGAAAACAGCACGTTTCTATGATCTGTAGTTAAAAAGACAAGAAGAAAAGTCTTTAAAAAATGTGACATAAAAGTAAAACCCAGTGATTTCCACCTGCAGTGAGTTTCTAGTTTCCAGTCCAATGGAGTAAACCCAGTGATTTCCACCTGCAGTGAGTTTCTAGTTTCAGCCCAATGGAGTAAACCCAGTGATTTCCACCTGCAGTGAGTTTCTAGTTTCCAGCCCAATGGAGTAAACCCAGTGATTTCCACCTGCAGTGAGTTTCTAGTTTCCAGCCCAATGGAGTAAACCCAGTGATTTCCACCTGCAGTGAGTTTCTAGTTTCCAGTCCAATGGAGTAAACCCAGTGATTTCCACCTGCAGTGAGTTTCTAGTTTCAGTCCAATGGAGTAAACCCAGTGATTTCCACCTGCAGTGAGTTTCTAGTTTCCAGTCCAATGGAGTAAACCCAGTGATTTCCACCTGCAGTGAGTTTCTAGTTTCCAGCCCAATGGAGTAAACCCAGTGATTTCCACCTGCAGTGAGTTTCTAGTTTCCAGTCCAATGGAGTAAACCCAGTGATTTCCACCTGCAGTGAGTTTCTAGTTTCCAGCCCAATGGAGTAAACCCAGTGATTTCCACCTGCAGTGAGTTTCTAGTTTCCAGTCCAATGGAGTAAACCCAGTGATTTCCACCTGCAGTGAGTTTCTAGTTTCCAGGCCAATGGAGGGGATTTTATTGCTCCCCACACCACTGTGAATCTGATTGGGTTTGAACATGTCTGGTTTTAAAATGTTTAAACTTTTAAATTAGGTCTTCGAGGATCACTTTTTAACTTTATATTTTAGAAATGCACAATTTTCACATATGATCTTATATTATTTTACGGCTGCTATGGACCTTTAAAGGTCGTTTTTAAATTCATTGTAAAGACTGGAATGGAATTAATGGAACGGCATCAAACACGTCATTTATTTATTCCATTTCAGCCATAAAAATGAACCCGTCCTCAATAACTCTTCCCACCAGCCTCCTCTGGGAAATGTTTCTGTTCTGGTAAAGAGAAGTAGATAGTATCACATCTTGTTTCTGTTGTATCTACATGTATCTTCATTAAACCAGGTTCTGTTATTGAGACTGATTGGGAAGAGTGGGGTTGAAAGGCTTTTTCAACATTACTGTAGTTAGCACTAATTTAACTTCCTGTTTGCGTTGCGATACTTGCAAGGGGGGTTCAATGTTATCTTTCAACCTTCCCAATTTCCTCCCCCCATGTCTCATATTCACTGTTATCTTTCAAACTTCCCAATACCTTCCCCGGAAATGAGATGTGGTGTGCAACTTAGAGTGTAAAGTCCTTTAGTCTCTATGGGCCAGATGGCCAGTTGGTGAGGGCCACAGCATGGGGAAAGAAACTGTTCAGATGGGGGTTCTCTAACATCCAATCACATAGGTTAACAGCAGCGGACAGTTGAAAATTCATCGCTACTAACTCAAACTGCCTTGGTTTGGATAAAGACAATCTCTGTACAGAAGTAGGATCTGAATTTGATCACCCGGTTGCAGGAGAACTTTCCTGCAATGTAGGGAATTTAAAACTTGTAGTGTATTTAAGATTTATATAAAAAGGTTTTTGAAGTCTGTAATAGAGGCTACTTCTTTTGCAAGAAAACAGTGACCGTCACAAAATATGTGAATATGTAAATAAGCTTGTAGCCTATGCAGTTACAAAATGGCTGTAGAAACTGTGGCACACATTTCTCTGCACATTTAGAAATCAGATAAATGTGTTGATTTGAAGGAAAGACTGGCGGACTCTGGTGAGTCTAGGCTAACTATTATGAAGTTCGGTCGTCAAACATTCAATAGAGTAGCCTTGAGATATGATCCTTTATATTGCTGAATGACCTGATGGTCTCCGTAGGATAAAAAAATATATATATATATCGCTACATGCTCAGTTATTTAGAATTAAAACGATTTGAAGGTGATAAGTCCTGCTACTAGTAGACTATGTGAACACTGTAGGGACCTACTAGTAGACTATGTGAACACTGTAGGGACCTACTAGTAGACTATGTGAACACTGTAGGGACCTACTAGTAGACTATGTGAACACTGTAGGGACCTACTAATAGACTATGTGAACACTATAGGGACCTACTAATAGACTATGTGAACACTATAGGGACCTACTAATAGACTATGTGAACACTGTAGGGACCTACTAATAGACTATGTGAACACTATAGGGACCTACTAATAGACTATGGAACACTATAGGGACCTACTAATAGACTATGTGAACACTGTAGGGACCTACTAATAGACTATGTGAACACTATAGGGACCTACTAATAGACTATGTGAACACTATAGGGACCTACTAATAGACTATGTGAACACTATAGGGACCTACTAGTAGACTATGTGAACACTATAGGGACCTACTAATAGACTATGTGAACACTGTAGGGACCTACTAATAGACTATGTGAACACTGTAGGGACCTACTAATAGACTATGTAAACACTATAGGGACCTACTAATAGACTATGTGAACACTATAGGACCTACTAATAGACTATGTGAACACTATAGGGACCTACTAATAGACTATGCGAACACTATAGGGACCTACTAATAGACTATGTAAACACTATAGGGACCTACTAATAGACTATGTGAACACTATAGGGACCTACTAATAGACTATGTGAACACTATAGGGACCTACTAATAGACTATGCTGAACACTATGAGGACCTACTAGTAGACTATGTGAACACTATAGGGACCTACTAATAGACTATGTGAACACTATAGGGGACCTACTAATAGACTATGTGAACACTATAGGGACCTACTAGTAGACTATGTGAACACTATAGGGACCTACTAATAGACTATGTGAACACTATAGGGACCTACTAATAGACTATGTAAACACTATAGGGACCTACTAATAGACTATGTGAACACTATAGGGACCTACTAATAGACTATGTGAACACTGTAGGGACCTACTAATAGACTATGTGAACACTGTAGGGACCTACTAATAGACTATGTGAACACTATAGGGACCTACTAATAGACTATGTGAACACTATAGGGACCTACTAATAGACTATGTGAACACTATAGGGACCTACTAGTAGACTATGTGAACACTATAGGGACCTACTAGTAGACTATGTGAACACTGTAGGGATCTACTGGTGGGTCCAGGTGGGTCGCAGGATGACATTGCCAAATAAATACTAGTTTTCAGTATAAACTTAAATGACTAAAACCAAATAGAAAGTATGTCGAAAAGATAATAATGAATTCTAGAAAATTAGCTTAAAAACTGAAAAAAAATATCTCAGCTTGCATAGAATTGCATAGAATTGCTTTAAAATTGCATTACACTTGGCAGGATGTGTGGAATTGCAGGAGATTAGCTTTGAAACTGCACAATTTTCTGTTCCCTGCCAAGATAATACTTTTTACTTATTCTTTGGTCTGTGTATGTTTGTTTTATCGTTCAACCATTACGGTGGGTCGCGACTCAAAAAACACCTCAGTTGGTGGGTCACGGAGCAAAAACGTATATGGTAACCCCGGCCTTAACAAACAGTGACACATTATATTATTGTTATTATTATTATTATTATTATTATTATTATTATTATTATTATTATTATTGACACTAAACATGGAGATGAGGGGGAAAATATCAGTCATAATTACATGTTCATGTGATTGCATTAAATTACCTGACTGTTTGGATGTGTCTGTTAGTAAATTTTTTATTTCTAAGAGATAACGAATAAAATAGAACAAATTACATTCAATAATGTGTTGTCACTGTGTTAACCGCAACCAACATGCTGGATCTCTGTTTAGGGGTCAGTGGTCTAAAATGAGTCTATCTGGGGAGAGAGAGGAGGGGGGCCCTGCCTCTAAAATGAGTCTGTCTGGGGAGAGAGAGGAGGGGGGCCCCTGCCTCTAAAATGAGTCTCTCTGGGGAGAGAGAGGAGGGGGCCCTGCCTCTAAAATGAGTCTCTCTGGGGAGAGAGAGGAGGGCCCTGCCTCTAAAATGAGTCTATCTGGGGAACCTGACACCAAAACTAAGAGGTGAGTTTGTCGACAATTTTTTACATTCGTTTTTTCATCAGAAATTATTTCTTCTGGGTACCTTCAATATTACGCTTTGTGCAGCAAAAGTTAAACATTCACCTTCTGCTACCATTTCTGTCAACCCGTTTAAGGATAAAGTTTGACGCATACTTTCGATTAATCCAATTTATGCACCACACAGAACGCACTGCAACTGCCTCTGCAACGCAATGCTGAAAGGCAAACACAGCGTTCCATTGGAAATGAATGTACTTCTGGTGTACCAAAATTCTAAGACGCAGTCGGTGTGTTCAAAGCGTTACTGATCTCAGATTTTAAATTAATAGATTTTAGATTTCTAAAAGATGTTCATCTGATTGCATTAAATAGCCTGACTGTTTCGATATGTCTGTTAGTAAATGTTTTATTTCTAAGAGATCATGAATAAAAGAGAACAATGGACATTCTAGAATTAGTTGTCACTGTGTTCACCACAACCAACATGCTGCGTCTCTGTTTAGGGGTCAGTGGTCTAAAATGAGTCTCTCTGGGGAGAGAGAGGAGGGGGGCCCTGCCTCTAAAATGAGTCTCTCTGGGGAGAGAGAGAAGGGGGGCCCTGCCTCTAAAATGAGTCTCTCTGGGGAGAGAGAGAGGGGGGCGCCCTGCCTCTAAAATGAGTCTCTCTGGGGACATGACACCAAAGCTAAGAGGTGAGATTACAATTTTATTTACATTTATTTCCAAAATAAATAGCTATCTTAAGATGAATGCACTTACTGTAAATCACTCTGGATAAGAGCATCTGCTAAATCAGGAGTTCTCAATCCGGGGTCAGTGGAGGTACTGCAGGGGTTCTGCAGCACCCTGACTGGACTCGTTGCAATGGAAGACATTTGATAGAATTTTAATACGACACAACCACTTTGCCTACTGTTCATTATTGCCTAATATAATGGAATGCATATTTCTTTAACCAATTCTGATGGTTGTTACAAGCGGAATTTTGACAATATTACCGTTATACCAACACACTCTTCCCACCCGTTTAACAACTATCAATAGCTTTGGCATCGTAGGCTTCAGGGTCCCTTGTCAATAATGTTGCCTACAACTTTGCATACAATGTTCATTTTCATCGAACACATATTTCGCCTAGATGCCTTCAATTGCCCAATTTATAGCCATGGCCAATTTAGGATTCTTTTTTAATAACGTGATGTTGCGCTCCAAAGGATAACTTGAAATAACATGATGTAGGTAATTAAATAATCAAAAGAAAAACGTGTTTATTACACTCTTAGAAAAGAATGTTCCTTATAGAACCAAAAAGGCTTCTATCGCTTCCTTAATATATGGAACCACTAGAAGTTATATATATTTTGGGGTTCAGTGAAGAAAACCTCAGAGTTCTGATCAACGAAAGGTGAATGTTTTGAGGATGTGAACCCAGCAGCCTTCCAGTGGTCAGATCAAGCCCGCCTGTTTTTTTCCAGTGCCCGGCCCGGGATTCGAACCAGCCACCTTTCTGCCATGGGTCCAACTCCTGCCACAGCTCCAACTCCTTCGCCGCTGGGCGAAAACCTGAGTTAATCTTTCGAAATAAGCATGAGTTAATCTGCCAAAATGAAGACAACATGCTATGCAGACATACATGGTATCACTTATACATAATTATTATACATAAATCATTGCCAAAAGCACAAGACATACGGTTGCATGTAGGTCTATATTATTTATGGATTGATCATATAGAAGTATAAAATATTATTTTTAACTACTGCAATTACATGTGGCGCAGGAACCACTGACTCGCTGCATTATTCTATAGTATTATCAAGACACCTGCTGTTAATTCTTAACTGGTTAGGACAGCTCATGAGGTGTCCTAAATATCTGCCGACTAGGTGGGACTAGAGGCTACATGCATTGCTTTAAATTAAACCCGTATGTGTACAATGTCTTTATTCACAACCAATTTTCTACTCAGAGACACTTTGTGGATATGGGCCCAGGGGTGGCAGGTAGCTTAGTGGTTAAGAGCGTTGTGCCAGTAATTGAAAGGTTGCTGGTTCTAATCCCCAAGCCGACTAGGTGAAAAATCTGCCGATGTGCCCTTGAGCAAGGCACTTAACCCTAATTGCTCATGTAAGTCGCTCTGGATAAGAGCGTCTGCTAAATGTAAACATTTAAATCTCAAAATATTGTTATAAAAAAACGTATAATATTTGTTTTACATATACAAATAAATAAATTAATATTACTAATGTAAGCCACTGTAAAGACTGGGTTTAGTTTATTGTGTGGCACTGCTCATATCCGCGTTCTGGAACTGTCCGTGTCCCGTACAGAACTGTCCGCGTCCCACGTCACGGTTTGGCGCCAAGCATATTGTCCAGTTACGCGCAGAGTGGTCTGAGGTGATCTTGGGGAACAACGACGGAGTTCATTACAGTGTTGAGACACCGAGTTTATTGTTCAATTTGCTTTTTGCGTAATGGTCAGTGACAGTATGAGTGTAGCAGATCCTTTTCAGTCGCTATCCTTGTTTCATCTTGTGGTTCACCGGATTCGTCATCATCCTCGAGGGACAGACGAACGACCTGCTAGTTAGTCAAGCTAGTCGGTACAGCTAGCTAAGCTAGCTACTCTACCAGCAGCATCCTAGTTATCCTAGCTACCACTATATCATCACCGGCTGCCTGCATTTCTTGTGGACCGATGGAGCTCCCGGGTTGTTTCTTCCAGCTGTCTAAATACACGTGGAGGGCTTCTCCCTCTCTGGTTGACGGATGCTGGCTACATTTACATTTACATTTTAGTCATTTAGCAGACGCTCTTATCCAGAGCGACTTACAGTTAGTGAATACATATTTTTTTATACTGGCCCCCGTGAATCGAACCCCACAACTCTGGCATTGCAAACGCCATGCTCTATCAACTGAGCTACATCCCTGCGGCCATTCCCTCCCCTACCCTGGACCTGGGCCAATTGTGCGCCGCCCATGAGTCTCCGGTCGCGGCCGGCTACCTACCATCCCTCTGTCCGGTTCTCCTCTTCACTAGATGGACGGTAACTTTAGTGTTTAACCCCTTTGTGTCCAAGGACTGAACCTTTTGAATATTATTTTCGGGCGCCTCCAAGTTACATTTTTACAACGTTTATTTCTGATAAAATTAGTTCTTTCCATCCGCCATGGAGCCCAGTTTCATAATATTACCTTCTATCCTGGTTATGAAGTAATCGCGAAAAAAGGCCTTATGTTTGGGCATTTTCACCCTGCCAGCTCCTATTAGCTCTACTGTAGGTTTACCTCAGGTAACTTATTGTTAACAAGGTTACGGTACTTGGTGAGCGCGCTCAATGTTAACCTGAGTACATGTTGTGGTGAAACACAGTCTAAGAGGTGTTGTCTATAAAGCCATCAAACATTAAACATTTTCTGGTCATGGTTAAACATATTTGTTTTAAGAAAAAAGTGTACAATCTAAACAAAACCCATGTCCCTGTCCTCTTTTCAAGATGTGGCCGATTTAAACAGCCAGAAGATATTTTTTAATTAGAAATAACCATTTTTCTGATGACTTGTTGTTTCTAAATGGCTGCTGGGTAATTTGATATGCATCGAAATCTTCGTTAGTAGGCATCAAATTGAGCGAATGCTGCGTAGGTTCACTGAGTTGCCAAACCAAATGGGTATAATGGGGTGATTGTTGTCTAATCGGGTGGTCTAGCTAATGGATTTGTAGATCTGAGCAGTTGCTACCTCAGATGATGAGCCTAGCAAGTGTCATATAGCTCAGTTGGTACAGCATGGTGCTTGCAACGCCAGGGTTGTGGGTTCGTTTCCCCACGGGGGGCCAGTATGAAAATGTATGCACTCACTAACTGTAAGTCGCTCTGGATAAGAGCGTCTACTAAATATGTAAAATGTAAATGTAAAAAAATGTAATGAATGAGTTATGTAGTACCCACAGATGGCCAAAGGGAGGCGCAAGAGTGCTATAAACCCATACTGTTTTTGCCATATAAACCTTAAACCTAACAAATCAATCAAATGTATTTATAAAGCCCTTTTTACACCAGCAGATGTCACAAAGTGCTATATAGAAACTCTTACCCTACTTATAACCTATTTTAGCCGTAAACCCTAACCCCTAATTCTAGGGTAGGGGGTAGTCTAGAACACTTTTAGAAACTATTTTAGTAATAATATTATCTTAGTAAATACAATTATAGTTTTTAAATAGTGTGTTTGATTATTTTGTTGTTATTTTATTATATGTATAATAGCAAGACAGAACACTTGATAAAATAAGACAGATTTGTTTTATTTTTTTCAAATGTGGTTTTGAATTGGGTGACCTAGTAACCTCTGTGTGAAAGTCCAGCAATTGGCGTGGGGCAGGTTTGAGACTGATCTAATACACTTTATTTCTCAGCTGCCTCACCAATGTCTGTACGTGAATTAATAACTTTTAATAGCTAAATATTTCCAATAGATGGTGGCATAAGACCACGAAGCATCAGTTATAGGCTACAAGCAGCAATATGATTGACATAGAATAGCATGCAACCAAATACTATATGTCCCATGATTTTCTGAAATGGTCACTCATTACTTTAGTTAGCTATATATCTCGTATTAGGCCTGTGATGCTTTTGGAAGAGCAATTAAATAGTGACTATAGCATGTGTTGAAACCCTGGTAAATAATCACTAGTCAGATGCTCCAACCTCAACCCTAGTATACATTCATTTTTAAATATCTAATATACTCGATTAAACAACCTCGGAATAGATAAGACAAGAGATCGTCTTCCAGCCCGCCAATAAATTACATCATGCAACCCTCCCGGTTAGCAAATGTACCTCAACATGCCCCTCGTTTGCGCTAGAAGCCAGAGTGCTCGGCAGCAGGTTGATGAATCTGACAATGACTGTACCAGGAAAATACGTTTTTCTCGACCAGAGGTGACTAAATTAATGTTCAGGCTTATTGATAATCGTTATAGTAATGAAGTATAATTTCAAGACATGAGCATAAAAACAGCTTATAATAAACATGAATCATCATTATATTATTTCACAGTAATCTGTTAAATGCTTTTTCAGTCGTTCCTCTTGCGTTAGCTAGTGTGGAAAGGGACAGATAAACAGCGTGTGCAGGAGTTTTCCTGTGAGGAGGTGAGTGTGTCCAGGAGAAAAACTAAAACTGATCTTCTGAAATGTCATTCATGGTCTTATGCTGCCATCTATTGGATTGATTAGCAACTGCAGTAGTACTGAATAAAGTATATCCTTACTAATGTAGTAATTACTCAGAATTGCAAAATATGACATTTTCTAGTTAATTTTACAGACTTACAACCATAAAATAACCATTTATAGTATAACAAACAATGAAACGACATAAACCAAAAACACCATACTTTTAGTTAACTATATATATTTAAAAAACTATTTATTTAGATGGGTGACATTATCTCACAAAGTAATACCACTGTAGATAAAGAAGAGCTCTCCAGTAGGTGAACCAAAACATTCAAAGACCATTTTTCTCAAAATTGAGGTTACAAGTTTATCATCTTTCAAAGCAGAACTACTTTCCCATTGTTCCTCAACTGTAGTGTATGATATACCTTTTTTTCTAGCTGAGTCTCTACTCTTTACCCAATGTAAAAAAATAAAAAAATAAACATTTCAAATTTTACTACATAACATCAAATCGAGCCGTCGACCACATTTGACTGTGTAAAACCTAGCAGTACTACTTATTTATTTGAGAGTGAGGAAGATATATATTATTACTTGTAAAACCTAGCAGTACTACTTATTTCTCTGAGAGTGAGGAAGATATATATATATTATTACTGTGTAAAACCTAGCAGTACTAATTATTTCTCTGAGAGTGAGGCAGATATATTTTTACTGTGTAAAACCTAGTAGTACTACTTTTTCTCTGTGAGTGAGGCAGATATATATTATTTCTGTGTAAAACCTAGCAATACTACTTATTTCTCTGAGAGTAAGGCAGATAAATAGCATTTTGCAATAAAACATGATTATTTGTCTCTCTGAAATGAAACCATCATGTGATAGATTTTAAACAAATACATGTCTTTCATTGAACAACCCCATGCCTTGATTAGATAGTGAAAAAAACACACCAATCTCTTTCATAATTTCTTTAAACAATAAAAGCTAATTTATGAACATTTCTGAAAAAGGATATGTAGCGTTTAGGAATGAAACTCTTGTTTCCCCATCTGAGTTCAGAGTAGATGAGATGTAATGTTTGTCTCTGTTGTGTTGAAGCCCAATCAAGCAGGAGAGACCAGCCTCCCTGTACCCAGCTGTGTGTCCATGAAGAGTGACCGGTCTATGGGTCATCCTATATCCTTTAGAGAGGGGAGACTTTTCTAGTGAACAAAGGTAAGAAGAACTCATGGGTCATGGTCAGTGAGTTAAACAACACTGTCTCTAGTCATTTCTCCTCTCCCATTTTACCATTTATTTTTGCTGTTTTCAAAATCCATAGGCTAAACCTTTTTTCCATTCTCATAGTCCTGAAACAATATTAACACAACATTCCCTCCCTGTGTGTGTGTGTGTGTGTGTGTGTGTGTGTGTGTGTGTGTGTGTGTGTGTGTGTGTGTGTGTGTGTGTGTGTGTGTGTGTGTCACTCCTGGTTGAGGAGATGTAATCTCATGTTTTGCCCACAGAAACCAACAGGGAGAGATCAGAGTCAGAGATTCTCAGTGGTCAGTCTTCCCAGAGTCATCAAACAGACCCTGGCCTCCATATTCAGTGTATGTGGTCCTGTTATGTACATTTGTTTTTGTTTACATCAAGTAAAGTTGATCTGTCAATCATTCATTCATGTGTTAATGAGAAAGCATTTAGTCTCTTGCTTAACTTATTTACTTGATTTATTTCAGTTGCTTGAAGAGAATATTATGACATTTGTGAAGAACGAGCTGAAGATGTTCAAGAGGATTCTTAGTCCAGAACTCCCAGAAGGCTTTGAGAGTCAGAAGCAGGATAAGGAAGTGGTGGATGCTGAAGATGAGAAGCAGGAGAGCAGTGCCAGAGAGGGGGCTCTGAAGATCACACTGCACGTCCTGAGGAAAATGAACCAGAAGGGAGCTTGCTGACACACTGGAGAAAAGTAAGAGCTGTCTGCCTCATGTTGAATGCTGTTTTAGAACATTTAAAAGCTGTAGCTAAAGTACAGCTAAAGTAGCTGTGTAACTCAGTGATATTAGTAGCAGCCTTAACACTACACCAAGTGACCTCATCGAAGTAGCAGCAGGGATGTGTTGTGTTGATTCATTTAGACAGAGAGAAGAGGAGAGAGAGACAGAGGAGGTGAGAGAGAGAGAGAGAGAGAGAGAGAGAGAGAGAGAGAGAGAGAGAGAGAGAGAGAGAGAGAGAGAGAGAGAGAGAGAGAGAGAGAGAGAGATCAATAATATAATCAGTCACACCAGTCTGTAATGCATTATGAAAACATTTACACATTTATACAGTCAGTTAAGAGAATAAAGTATTATCATTTAAAATGTTATAACAGTCCTAGAATACTGTAGGCATTAAAACAGACGTAATATTAATATGCTCTGTGTTATTTCTAGATTCAGATGAGCGTGCTGTGATTCTTCAACGTGAACTCAAATCTAATCTAAAGAAGAAGTTTCAATGTGTATTTGAGGGGATCGCTAAACAAGGAAACCCAACACTTCTCAATAAGATCTACACAGAGCTCTACATCACAGAGGGTGGAACAGGAGAGGTCAATAATGAACATGAGCTGAGACAGATTGAGACAACAACCAGGAAACAAGCAAGACCAGAGACTGCAGTCAAATGTAATGACATCTTCAAACCCTTAACTGGACAAGACAAACTTATCAGAACTGTGCTGACAAAGGGAGTCGCTGGCATTGGAAAAACAGTCTCTGTGCAGAAGTTCATTCTGGACTGGGCTGAAGGAAAAGCAAATCAGGATGTCCAATTTGTATTTTCATTCCCTTTCCGGGAGCTGAATTTGATGAAAAAGGAAAAACACACTTTGATTGAACTTCTCAATCACTTCTCAATGGAAACCAAAGAATCAAGAATCTCCAACTACGACAAGTACAAAGTTCTGTTCATCTTTGATGGTCTGGATGAGTGCCGACTGCCCCTAGACTTCCAGAAGAACAAGATATGTTGTGACGTCACAAAGTCAACCTCAGTGGATGTTCTGCTGACAAATCTCATCAAGGGAAATCTGCTTCCCTCTGCTCTCCTCTCTGGATAACTACCCGACCTGCAGCAGCCAATAAGATCCCTTCAGTGTGTGTTGACCAGGTGACAGAGGTACGAGGTTCAATGACCCACAGAAGGAGGAGTACTTCAGGAAGAGATTCAGTGATGAGGACCTGGCCAGCAGAATCATCTCACACATAAAGACATCAAGGAGCCTCCACATCATGTGCCACATTCCAGTCTTCTGTTGGATTTCTGCAACAGTCCTTGAACACATGTTGAGTACAGACAAGACAGAAGAGATGCCCAAGACACTGACTGAGATGTACTCACACCTTTTGGAGTTTCATACCAAACAGAAGAATGAAAAGTATCTTGGGAAAGAAGAGACAGGTCCACACTGGAATAAAGAGAGCATTCTGTCACTGGGAAAACTGGCTTTTCAACAGCTTGTTGAGGGCAATCTGATTTTCTATAAAAAGACCTGAAAAGGGCTGGCATTGATGTCAATGACGCATCAGTGTACTCAGGATTGTGCACACAGATCTTTAAAGAGGGAATGTGGGGCTGTACCAGGACAAGGTCTACTGCTTCGTGCATCTGAGCATTCAGGAGTTTCTGGCTGCTGTATATGTGTTCCTCTCATTCATCAACAACAATGAGAATCTAATGGCCGAACCTCAATCAACCAGGAACTTTTTTGCACTGTTCAGAGACAAGCCTGAAGTTACTTTGTACAAGAGTGCTGTGGATAAAGCCTTACAAAGTGAGACAGGAAACCTGGACCTTTTCCTCCGCTTCCTTCTGGGCCTCTCACTGGAGTCCAATCAGAAGTACTTACGAGGTCTACTGACAAAGACAAGAAGCAGCTCACAGAGCCATGAAGAAACAGTCAATTACATCAAGGAGAAGATCAGGGAGAATCCCTCTCCAGAGAGGTGCATCAATCTGTTCCACTGTCTGAATGAACTGAATGACCATTCTCTAGTGGAGGAGATCCAAAGCTACCTGAGATCAGGAAGTCTCTCGAAGCCAAACTGTCACCTGCACAGTGGTCAGCTCTGGTCTTTGTGTTGCTGACTTCAGAAAAGGAGCTGGATGTGTTTGACCTGAAGAAATACTCCAGATCAGAGGAAGGTCTTCTGGAGGCTGCTGCCAGTGGTCAAAGCCTCCAGAGCTGCTCTGTGAGTACATAAATGACTTTTAAGTACTAATCATCAGGAAGAAATATTCAGTTTAGAGAAATATATGTTTTATTGAAAACATATTGAATCAATGCATTGATGTTCACATTAGTATAACAATATGACCATACAATTCTAGGAGATGGAAGATGAATCTATATGTTGTTTAAGAGAATAAACCAAATGCATCTGCCATTGTCCTTCTACACTACTGGTGTTAAATTAACAGTGTGTTTGTGAAATCATGATGATCTCTCTGTCAGGCTGTCAGGCTGTGGAGTCACAGAGGAAGGCTGTGCTTCTCTGGTCTCAGCTCTGAAGTCAAACCCTCACACCTGAGAGCTGGACCTGAGTAACAATGACCTGAAGGATTCAGGAGTGAAGCTGCTCTCTGCTGGACTGGGGAATCCCCACTGTAAACTGGAGACTCTGAGGTCAGTATTCCTGTATCACTCAATGACCACACACACACTGGACACACTCTGGACACACACACACACACACACACACCCTGGACACACACACACACACACACACACACACACACACTGGACACACACACACACACACACACACACACACACACCACACACACACTGGACACACCCCCACTGGACACACACACTGGACACACACACACACATACTGGGCACACACACACAAGAACACAATGGACACACACACACACTGGACACACACACACACACACACACACACACACACAACACTGACACACACACACACACACACACACACACACACACACACACACACACACACACACACACACACACACACTGGACACACACACACACAGACACACACAAAAACACAATGGACACACACACACTGGACACACACACACACACACACACACACACAAAAACACAATGGACACACACACACTGGACACACACACACACACACACACACACTGGACACACACACACACACCCACACACACACACACACTGGACACACACACACACACACACTGGACACACACACACACACACACACACACACACACACACACACACTGGACACACACACACACCCACACACACACACACTGGCACACACACTGGACACACACACACACACACACACACACACACACACACACACACACACACTGGACACACACACACACACACCCACACACACACACACTGGACACACACACACTGGACACACAATGATTAATTTAGAAACATGTTATCTATTGTTAATAATGATACATTCATTCATTTATGTACAGTACCAGTCAAAATTTTGGACACACCTACTCATTCAAGGGCTTTTCTTTATTTTTACTATTTTCTACATTGTAAAATAATAGTGAAGACATTAAAACTATGAAATAACACATATGGAATCATGTAGTAACCAAAAAAGTGTTAAACAAATAAAATATAGAATTAGCCACCCCTGTGCCTTGATGACAGCTTTGCACACTCTTGAGCATTCTCTCAACCAGCTTCACCTGGAATGCTTTTCCAACAGTCTTGAAGGAGTTCCCACATATGCTGAGCACTTGTTGGCTGCTTTTCCTTCCTCTGCCGTCCGACTCATCCCAAACCATCTCAATTGGGTTGAGGTCAGGTGATTGTGGATGCCAGGTCATCTGATGCAGCACTCAATCACTCTCCTTCTTGGTCAAATAGCCCTTACACAGCCTGGAAGTGTGTTGGCCTGGAAGTGTGTTGTCCTGTTGAAAAACAAATGATAGTCCCACTAAGCCCAAACCAGATGGGATGGCGTATCGCTGCAGAATGCTGTGGTAGCCATGCCTGGATAAGTGTGCCTTGAATTCTAAATAAATCACAAACAGTGTCACCAGCAAAGCACCCCCACACCATAACACCCCCTCCTCCATGCTTTACGGTGGAACTACACATGCCGAGATCATCCGTTCACCCACACTGCTTCTCACAAAGACACGGCGGTTGGAACCAAAAATCGCCCATTTGGACTCCAGACCAAAGGACAAATGTCCACCTGTGTAAATGTCCATTGCTCGGCCCAAGCAGGTCTCTTCTTATTATTGGTGTCCTTTAGTAGTGATTTCTTTGCAGCAATTCGACCATGAAGGCCTGATTCACACAGTCTCCTCTGAACAGTTGACGTTGAGATGTGTCTGTGACTTGAACTTTGTGATGCATTTATTTGGGCTGCAATTTCTGGAGGCTGGTAACTCTAATGAACTTATCCTCTGCAGCAGAGGTAACTCTGGGTCTTCCATTCCTGTGGCGGTCCTCATGAGAGCCAGTTTCATCATAGCGCTTGATGTTTTTGCGACTGCACTTGAAGAAATGTTCGAAGTTCTTGAAATGTTCCGTATTGACTGGCCGTCATGTCTTAAAGTTATGATGGACTGTCGTTTCTCTTGCCTATTTGAGCTGTTCTTGCCATAATATGGACTTGGTCTTTTACCAAATAGGGCCAT